>NC_056751.1:496294880-496459880 GCF_019279795.1 Protopterus annectens
ACCCATGAGCAGTTTATACTAAATTCTTATAAGTTTATTAAAGATGAAGTATTAGTAAAGATGAAGTATTAGAAATATGTAATACTCTTTTCATCTGGTTAACAAAATTTACATTGGAAAAAAATGTATTTCAGTCTTTGGACTCTGCATATATGAAATCAATTCTTAACACAGTTAAGAAATATGTTTTTAAAAACCCATTAGTATCACAATGGAAAGTTTCCTACTGCACATACCTCTAGGTTTAACTCATTACAGTCGAGTGATGTCTCCAGGCTTTTCTGCAGTTACACCCTACTGCTCCTCTAGGCATCAAATATTGCCTGTTCATATTTGCATTAATAATTCCAAAACCATGTTACATGCAAGGTATTGGAAAATTTTATCTTGAAGCATACATGATAGCAAACACAATTGTATTGATATATGACCTCTGTCAATGGGGGTATTTGTTAAAAATGTAAGGTGATAACTTCAATTTTTAAATGCTGAAGCCATGCCCACTAGGAGTTAAAGGTACACACTCAAAAGAGCTCTACTGGAGGGAATGAGTTAAGGAAACTGAGAACAATGCTAAAATGAATTTACTAAAAAGGAATAGATTAGCTGTATGGTCTGATTGCTTTGAAGAAGGAAAAGCTAAGTCCCAACAATATTTAATGAAAAAAAGTTGGATGAATCTGCTAATCAGTTAATATTGTCCATCAGTAAGAAATTAAATGAATTTGTAGATAATATGATTGAAGAGGAACAGGACATTATTACCCCATTATATGATTATATGAATGCTGTTATTGAAGGTAGATTGATATACAAAGGAAGCTTGTCTGAGCTTTTAGCTAATTATAAATAATAGTGATATTGATGATGATAATTATTATTATAATAATTTTTTATGTAAAATTCTGGAATTTTTTTAGATAATGGTGGATTGAGTGACTCAGTAGACGGTAAGAATAAAGCTTTGAGACTTAAATCAGTTAGTCAAACTTCTTCAAGTTTTTACAGGAAAGTTTTTATGTGGAAAAATATGCATAGAATGATTGTTGCCTCCTATAAAATCTCTAAATTTATTAAAATGACTTGTTCAGGTTGTTGGATATGTAGTAAAGATGTGAAAGCTGATTGAACATGTGTGTTTATGTATTGTGAAAAAAAATGAATGCAAATTGGGAAGAGATAAGTATGTTTTTTAAGGGATTATGGTCTGATAATTGTTGTTTAACTAGATCAGTAATACAGATGAATGTTCCACTTCCTGTATGTCTAAACGCCAAAGAGCATAAACAATATTGTGCTCTCTTGGCAGTATCCAGAAAAGTTCTTGCAAGAAATGGAAATCAAACTTAGTTTCTACATTTAAAGAATTTTTAAATTTACCAACGATACTATGTAATACTGACAAAGACGTGATCAGAATAAGGTCTATAAATCACACTAAGATCTTTATCTGTTGCAATGACATTGAAATGTTGCTTTTGAAATACCAAGATTCTTTAATATGGTCATTGTATAAGATTACCTCGATGATTCAATGTGTTCTTATCATTGTATAACAATATGTGAATCTGAATTTCTTCCTGTGTATGCATTGCAAATATAGAACCACAAAACAGGGCCATTTTAATTTCTGTTTGAAAAATGTATATTTAGCCCAGTGCTTGCTTTGTCCTGCTTACTATGTAGGCAAAACCTCTAGAAGATTTAAGGACTACATATATGGACATTTGGTGAATATAAAACATGCAAAAAATAAGAAAAATACAAATGCCTTATATAAGCACATTGGATCATAGGATCATAGGAGGTTACTAGGCTATTGACCCTGAGGCCCTTATAAGCTTAGCCAAGAGTTTAGCCCATGTTTAGACAAGTCAGCATTCAGAGCCCCTGTCCAGCAGGGACATAGGTAGAATCCTAGGGGAGTATTTTCTGTTTCCCATCCAGTTATCCAGGTTGCACCTAAAAAGGGATAATGAGGTACTCTGCTTGATGTGGAGATGGAGTCTATTACACAGATGGGGGAGCCTCTGGGACACAAATCTGTCCCGACAACAAGTCCTATTGATATCACAGACAAGGTTGAGGCTGTGCTTACGGGTTGCTCGAGTGGAGCTTGACTTGCGGATATGAAGCAGTCCAATCAAGGCAGAGTCTGAGATTGCTTTGTATACCAGACAGAGGTCACCTCTGAGGAGTCTGTATGAAACTGAGTAGAGGGACAGAGCTGTTAGCGTATCTGTGTAAGTAGGTGTTTGAGGCCCTGGATTCTCCTGGTGAGGAACCTCTGTGGTCTCTCCAGCTGCTGCATGTGCTTTGGGAGGTACTTGCCGAAGGGGGCATTTTATTCAATAATTGGCCTTATAAGGGAAGAATGCAGGGATGTTATGACCTCTTTGTCCCTGGATGAGATACCCTTACTTATGAGGTCGGCCATGTAGAAAGGTTTCTGTACAATGGAAGCAACATGATGGTCAAAAGTCAGGTTGCTATCAACCTGGGTGCCCAAATCCTTCACTACTCATTGTGTACTTAGGACACTGTTATTAATGTGATAAAATGTGGGTATGCCACTCTCCCCAAAGAGGATGATGATGCATTTTTGGGCATTCAGCTTGAGGCCATGTTTCTCACACCAGTCATTTGCTTGGGTGAGACCCTCTTGGAGGATGTTCACTTCACTTGGGGAATTGATGACTGCACCCAGCTTGCAGTCATCCGCAAACTTGGTTAGCCATTGCCCACTGGTTTTGGCCTGCACCTCAGAGAAGTATATCCCAAATAACAGAGGCCCCAAGACCGACTCCTGGGGTACGCCACTCATTTCGGGTCTACTGTTTCAGGTGGCTTCCCCTATTTTGATTAGGTGGGTTCTATCAGTGTGCCTGTTTGCTACCCATCTGGTAATACATGGATTGATGTCTAGTTGAGTTTATCTACTATGCCCAAGTGGGGAATAGTGTCAAAAACTTTGGTCAGGTCAAGGTAGGTGGTGTGCACTGTCTTCCCCTCGTCCATGGCTTTGGTGACTGTCACAAAGAAGGCAGCCAGATTTAACAGACATGACCCTGACCTTCCCTTGACAAAGCCAAACTATGTAGGGTTGAGTGTTTGGAGGTTGCCAATGTCCCTGTTATTGAGGTCCATGATAATCCATTCCATGGCCTTGCAGATCAGGCTAGTTAGGCTGACGGGTATATCATTTCCTGGATTGGTGGATGCTCCACCTTTGTGTAAAGGGACGACAGTGGCTGTCCTCCACTCGGCTGGGACAAAGCCAGTACTCAGGGTTTGGTTGAATAAGGTGCCTAATGGTGGTGACTATAATTCACACAAATTTGGTTTTAAAGTTATCGAGCAAATAAGTAAAGATTTACAAAGTAGAATTATGGATGAACATTTAAAAGTATGCAAACTTAGGTGGCAGCTCAGAAAAAAATGTATGATTTTTTTCTGGGCTTTATGCAGCATGTTCAATACACTCTGTATTAAAATCAAAACATTTCAATGCATTGTAATAATTATTTAATTGGTTTTAATTATACATTTATTTTATTGCCTCTTTGGGGTCATGTGCCTTCTAATATACGTATTTAAGAACTGCATTTTAAGTAAATTATTAGTTCTGATGAAGTCCTCATAAAATACAGAATGAAAGCGTTTAACTTTTTCAATAAAGTTGGCGCTGGCTCTACTCTGGTTATCCTACTTGCCTACATTTGTAGTCATTACCAGATATATTGTAAATATGTTCAATTAATAAACATTTTCTTAAAAAAAGAAAAAGAAAATTAGATCAGTTATTCGCTGCCTTATCCAATCAAAATTGGGAGGGGGTGTCTCTAAAGTTATCTCTCAAGATGGCTATCAAACTGTATTACATTTGTTTATGATAAGTTGGGGTTATGCCTACCTAAAAAATGGCAGCTCATTTGACAAAGGCAGTTGAAACTTACACAGTTTTTCAATGTCAATTCCAGATTGATGAGCTAATATTTGGTCTACTATTCCTACTTTTGTGACTCACTGTAAACTGGATGTGCAGTCCAGAGATCATTCCTCTTTAGGCTCTGCTGTTTTCAGATATATCCTTCCTTATTTCCACCTAGGAAATAATGTAGGTAGAGAATCTGTTCTATTTATTGAATTGGACAAAAATGGGCAATGTTGGTTATGAAAGTTATGCACTCACCATAATGATAGATCCTTGTTATCATATTTTTATCTTGTTCATCATCCCTTCCTCCTTCCCCCTTTCAAATTGTCACCTGCAGTACCTTGAAGAATCTGTAGTCTCTATGAAAGTCTATCTGTCTCAAACCTTCAACAGGTCAGTTCCCTCTATATTTTTACAGGACCCTTTATCTCTCTTTTTCCTATTGGGATCATATATTGTTTAGCAACTGATCTGATGTCCATTTTCATTCACTCCTCAACTGTTGAGTTCGAATCTGACTTGGCCACTTCTTCCAGATTATAGGATTCCTGAACTTCTGAGCGCATCTCTTTACCCATAATGCCCCACCAACCTAACATTCCTCAGATCTCCTTTGCTACCAATGTGAACAGACATGGATTATGAGATTTCAAGCGTTAGCAGTTGTTCAGTCAATACTTATCATTAAGTGAATTTAATTCATTTTACCTTTTTTGTCTCAACTCTTATATTTAAGTCTCTGTACCTCCCTTGTACCCTTATTATTTCTTCTTCTTATTATTATTATAATGACTTTCCTTTTTTTCTACACTACAGGCCTTTTTCTCCTACTTCTCAAGTACATGTTAATACCATTGTTGGTAGTCTTCCTTTCTTGTACTTTTTATAGCACTTTTCTATACCATTGTTGGTAGTCTTTTCTTGCCTTTTTATTTCCCCTTTATATCCCTATGTAAAAAATCATGTCTATCTTTTCTATAGATAACTACTTAACACTATTTGTTTATTGTTGCAAATTTTCAATTATTCTTCTAAACAATGTTGGACAAGCCTTCAAGTTTCAAGAAAAGTGTATCTTCTGGGCATAAGATTCTGAACTTTGATGCCCACATAGAATATGTGTACTGTTTAGACACAAAACTACATATAGATTGTGAAATTTTTTGCTGGATCTAATTCCATAGCATTGATTGACAGGAAGAATAAACTTATCCAATGGGGTCTTCTTCCTTCTAAACACTCTACTGCAGTTGCTAGGACTCAACTCCCTATAAAAACAGGACAAAAGGGGTGACCCTTTTACAAAGGATTCATGTAAAAGGTCTCCAGCTTGTCTTTCCACCTCAACATCAACATCAGCATCTTCATCAGAGCCACCAACTAAACTTTTGAAAAAGTAAAATCTGACCATTTCAGATCTGAAACCAATAACTGAAAGATCTCCTCGGACCCATACTTTTTTGGTGTCTGTCCCTTACAAGTTGCTACCTCCATTTCTTGAAAAGTTACCCAGAGGATATTCTAGACTCTCTTCAACAGATTCATCTCTTAGATCCTCCAGGAGGCTATCCAAAGTGGATGTGGATAGGATGATGAGGAAGTACACCATGATGTAAATTTAAAGTGAGTCCTTTCACCTCCAACCCCATAGGATCCTGAGACCATTCATAGAATGACTATTGTTTTTTTGACTCCAGTGGTTGCTCTGAGTCAACCGGTACTGAGTACATCAGAGCTGGATGACTCTCGGAGCTGAAACATCAATGCCAGCTCTAGGGTTTTGTAGTTGACTCCAAAGTCATAGCTCTCTTCCCTCATCTCTACAGCATTTGATAGCTCAGTTCCAATTACTTCTTCAGGTGGGGTGCTTTTGGGACATTGAGAGCCTAGATCCAAGAGGGACCATTGTCGGATCCATCAATTTCTGCTCCCCCTAGGCACTCCACTTTTGAGGTAGTGGAGACAATCTTCTCTAGGCCTAGAGAACAGATGACTCTATCCTCTTCAGATCAGACTTCTTTACGCCATTTGGTTTTACATCCTGAACATCAGCCATCTCTTCCACCAAGGCAGCCAGTCTGCACTAGTTTCAAGTCCACCCATCAGGTTATCACTATCTCTTCTGATACCTCCCTGAAGTATCCCAGCAAAGAGGGCCCTGAGAAGAAAACATGCAAGAGGAGGCACTTAAGACTCCCCACAAGAGTCGGTCACTGAAGACACTGCTTTCACTGAGGGCAAACAGTCCCCCAGATCATCACCTGATTATGTCTGCTTTGGAGCATACCTCTCAACTTCTTAGAGCAAGAAATCTGGACACAGCCATAAATAATGGGGGGACAAAGGCCCAAAAATAGGGACACATTTAAACATTGCTCTTGCAAACTTAGAAAGTTGATAGAATAACAGGTTTTGTGATATCAGTATTTTTCTGAAGGGTATGAAGTCGGAATCTCAAATGTCTGTCATTATTTTCTGACTTTTGTCTTTAATGGCTTGCCAATGATTTGCCAGAAAATGACAAAATTATGAAAAACTGCACCAAACATATGAGACAGAAATTTGGGCATTCTGCAAAAATCTGTACAGTTGAGAGGTAGGCTTTGGAGACATCTCAGAACTCCTTAAACAAAGAGCTGGTTGGTCTCTTGATAACCCTTTGCAAGAGGATTCATTGTTTCTGGAGGCCTTCGTGTCTGGCCTATCTACCTCCTGGATGACTACCTCCACTGATGACCTTATAGATCTGATCTCTCAGTGGGCATGGAAAGAACTGGATACCACTGAGGCTATTCTCAAGACAGCAGTCAAAATCCATGCATCTCCAAAAGACCATCTACACTGGAGTAAAGGATTGCCAGTTGATGCCATGGGTGTTGCAGCAGTCACAAGAAAGGAACTAGAGGAATAGAGTTCCTCCGTCCACCAAGAAGTATATGGTACTGGACAGATTTGGAAAGTGTGTCTATGCATTAGTGACCTTCGCTTTAATTGAATTATTTGTCATATTTTACCAGACTTCAAAGAGATCTGTTAAAGGAGCTTACCAAATCTCTTTTGGTATCCATATCCTCCAAGGAAGGCAATACCATTTCCTCGCAGCTGGCTACCCTTCAGTGGATATCTAATTTATCCATGAGGTTAATCTGTTATGCTGTGATAGGTACCTCATGGGTATCAGGCTGGGCATTTCCATTAGGAACATGCCTGAATGTGCTGGTGTAATTTTGTGGAATAATTTAAATCTTCTTTCATCAATGCACCTTTTGATGGAAACTCACTGTGTGGCCCCGAGGTAAAAGACACACACTCCAAGTGTGAACAAGAAGGGAAGACCACGTCTGCTCTGGGCATACATTTTTCTACTCCTCAAAGGTAATTTTCTAAGAACCGACAAGGTGGTAAAAAGATGTGGTTCAAAAAATTCCAGGGTCCCTTTTAGGATTCAGGTGGAGATAGATTCCCCAGTGGCAGAGGGGGAACTCAAATGGTAGATGCCACCCCCATGGCATAGGTGGTCTATATAACCAGGGATCTAGAGATTCCTTCTTAGACAGATCCTATCAGTGCTCCTGAAACGAGGTATGACTGTCCATCACTGGAGGTAGTCAAGGGTCATTTATCTCTGCATCAGAAAGCCTGGTTAGATATCACAAAAGATTTATGGATAAAGAGAATATTATCCACAGGTTATACTATACTGTTTTCCCAATCACTTTCCAGCAGTTCCAAAGAAGATCCCCAATGTTTCACACAGTCAGAGGAAGCAGCCTCATTAGAGGTAAAAAAGCTGCTAGTAAAAAGAGTCATCCAAAAGCCCCCCTCTCCCAGACCAGAGATGAGACAGAACTTATTCAAGATTCTTTTTGGTGCCAAAAAAGATAGGGAACTTGAGACCAATTTTGGATCTCATCAGACTAAATTAGTCTGTTCAGTATACAAAGTTCTGGATTATCATGGCTCAGTCCATTCTCCCATTTCTGCACAAGGATGACAGGATGTGCTCAATAGATCTTAAGGATGTGTACTATCATATCAAAATGAACAGGCACTCTAGAAGATACCAACATTTCTGGCTGGGATCCAGTCATTATCAGTTTAGAGCACTGCTCTTTGATCTCACCATAGCCCCAAGGGTTTTCACCAAATGCATTGCAGTTTTAGCAGCTCATCTGACGCTGCTGGAATTATGAGTGTTTCCATATCTAGATGACTGGATCCCGACTGCTCCAACCATCCATCAACTTATTCAAGCAATGGACTACTTACTCCAGCTGTGCTCCCATCTGTGATTATCAGTCAATTACAACAAATCTCAACTCATGCCATCTCAGAGTTTGGAATTCATCAGTGCTCATCTGAATACAGTCACACAAATAGCATTTCTTCCTCAGTCTTGAATAGACACCATTCAATTCCAGTTCAAGGAGATGATACAAAATTCTTACCTTTCAGCATAACTGATACTTCAAGCTTTGGGATCCATGGCAGCATTAATCACCCTTGTACCACTTGCCAGAGTCCATATGAGAATCCTTCAGTGGACACTTGACACTCAATGGTCTATTCCCCAATACCATTTATCCATGCCAGTCAAAATCACTCAAGCGTACAAGAATTATCTTCTGTGGTGGATCCACCCCAATCAACTCCACAAAGACCATCTTTTTATTCTCCCTCAACCCAAAGCCACAGTGATCACAGATGTCTCTCAGCTTGGGTGGAATGGGGGACATTTCTTGGAAAGGACAGTCCAAGGCACATGGTTTCTGCAAGTAGCCAAGATGCATATTGATGTCCTGGATATGAAAGGTGTCCTCCTAGCATTGCAGGCCTTTCAAGACCTCCTCCCAACTGGGGCTATTGTGATTCAGGTGGATAATATGTCAGTAGTCTTTTATGTCAATAAACATGAAGGAACCAGATCTTACCCTCTTTGTCGAGAAGCTATGCGAGTATGGCAATAGGCAATTTCTTCCAAATGATTTCTGATAACATCGCACATCCTAGGGATGTCCAATATGATTACAGACAAGTTTAGCAGGTCCATTTTGATGCCTCATGAGTGGTCTTTCAATGTCAACATAGTGGAGAAATTATTCCATCATTGGGGCCTACCATGCTGTGATCTAGTTGCCTCTCCCCTCAACAACAAATGCAGCAGGTTCTTTGCCCTGATCTCCTCACCAGTGGGGTTACTGAGAGATGCTCTACTTCTCGCTTGTCCCCCTGATCTCCTTTACAACTTTCCCCATTACCCCTTATTCCCAAGTTTTTATAGAAAGCATCTTGACTGAAAAGTACAGTTATCATCATTGCCCCTTACTGGCCTCATCAGATTTGGTCTCCCTTCCACTGGCCTCATCTTCTCCATTCACCACGAGTTCTGAATCCAACTCTGGTCCTCCTCTCTCATACAACAGGCATGACTCGCCCAGACCTCACAGGCCTCAAGTTGACCACATGGTTTCTCCAGTTCCATTGCTTGATAGACAGACCAAGCTTTCCTACCCCATCCATCACATTTTCTTATCTTCCCATAAGGCTTCTACTAGAAAGATTTACAAGAATAAATGAAAAATATTTGTTTTTTTTGAACCTTAAACAAAAACTAAAATCCCTTTTCAGCACCAATTTCAAGTGGCCTTGACTTTTTTAGATTTTCAATGAAGGTGCTAGTTCCTCAAATATTAGAAAACAAAATAACAGCCATTTCCAACTTTCATCTGAGCGTAAATAATTCTACCTTAACTTCCTCTAAACTTTGCAAACCCTTTCTAAGAGGAACCTTTTTAGTTAGACCTCCATTAAAGGATCCTACCTCCCCTTGGGATTTAAACATCATACTTCAGGCCTTGACTCAACCTCCCTTTAAACCTTCAGCGAAATCCAATCTAAAATGTTTGACCTAGAAAACTGTTTTCTTAGTTGCTATTACATCTGCCAGAAGAGTATCTGAACTTCAAGCATTGTCCTCTAAGCTTCCTTATTTAGTTTTTCCAAAGGGTAGAGTTTCTCTATGGACCAATCCAACCTTTTTAACAAACATGATTTCTGAGTCTAATATTAATCAGGTCATTAATCTTTCAGTGTTCTTTCCCAATTTTTCAAACAAAGGCAAGTATTTGTTACATTTGTTAAATGTGCACAGACAATTATATTTCTACCTTCACAGGATTAAGAATCTAAGAAAGTCTGAACAATTGTTTGTTTCCTTTATAGCGTTAAAATAGGCAAACCAGTATCTAAAGTATCTAAAGTTACTCTGGCCAAATGGTTAACTGATTGTATTACATCTGTTTATCAAAAAATGGGCTTAGCTTTACCAAAACCACTCACAGCCCACTCCACCAGGTCTGTGTCAACCTCATCAGCCTTTTTTTTCCATAGCTTCCTTGAATGGTATTTGTGCAGCTGCAACATGGGATAATACTTATAACTTTATTGCTCATTACAAACTGGATTTGGTCTCTAGGAGAAAATCAGTCTTTGGCTTGACAGTGCTCCAGAATATCCTTCCTTAGAGTCCCACTAGGATTTATGTAGCTGGGGACTCTATCCCAACAGTTGAGGAATGAAGGAATGAATGAAAATGGACATCAGATTAAAAAGTTATGTACTCAGCATAATGTTCCATCTGTGTTCTCCATTTTCATTCTTCCTCAACTTCCCTCATACCTACCCCCTCCTTGTTGTACTCCTGGAGAGATTGAAGAGTATTTTAGTAACCTCTGATCCTTGTTTGATCTCCAGCTTCCATGCTTGTCTTAATCTCCACTGCTCATTTAGTCATATGGGCATCAAACTAGATTTATGTTAGGTTGGTAGGGCATTATGGGTAAAGGGAGCAGCTCAACAGTTCAGAAATCCTATGATCTGCAAGAAGCAGCTGAGCTGGATAAGAGGGTCAGATCCAAACCCAAAGGATAAAGAGGAATGAAAATGTACAACATAGAGGGAACGTTATGTTGAGTAAATAATTTTTATTCCATTACTCTATACATATTTACTTATATTAGATAAACTCAGTTTGAGGCAATTTGAGGATGATAAGGGAATTATGAGTAGTGAAGTAGTCAGAGCCCAGGATGACAAGGTTTGAAAGTGCTGAGGACAAATTTGAGTCAGATGTGTGTCCCATTCATTGAACCAGATGAAACCCGGGCAACATGGATCTATTGTTATGGTGAGTACATATCTTTCTTTTATAGCTTATTGCAGTCTAAAGGGTATTCACATTTTTACATGTTTCGACAACTTGCTTATCAGACACTTTTACAAAGTGTCAGGAAACTTGTTCTCGGTGAAAGAACTCTTACCCAAGCTGGGATTCAAAGAGAACATTTAAGTCTTTTTTGACTTCCTCACACAAAATTGTGTTCTTCTGATGTCAACAAGACACCTCTCTGAACCATCTTTGGTCCCTTGGACCTCTTCAATTAGTTACAGACAATGCCACACTTATACAGTACATCAACAATTAAGAGGGAACTGAGTTGCATTCTAGCCATGTTAGCTTGGGGTATAGCTTCACAGCACATTATCCATCTATAAATATCCACATTCCATCAGAGCTAAACTATGTGGCAGACAAGCTGAGTAGGACCAGGGCAGACCCTCATGAATGAAATATAGAACAGGGGGGGTCATCCAAAATCTGATCCATCTGTATGGAGTTCCTCAGGTAGACCTCTTTGCCTCATCTCTGAGCAATCAACTGGCAGGATTCCGTTCAAAGACTCCATGCAAGATTGCCAGGAAGACAGATGCCTTTTTGTTTTCTTAGAAATGAATGTTTCTGTGTGTTTTACATCCTTTACACTAATATAAACGGTACTTCTGAAAATTCAGAAGGAATGCCCCAAGACAATTGTGGTGAATCCCTTCTGGCCTAAGCAACTATGGTTCTCCCTTCTTTTGGAAATGGCCAAGGACAATTTTCACAAGCTTTGTCACAGACTGGAGACAAAAAAGCATGCTAATAGAAAATCATATATTAGCAAATTGTAAAGGTTTTGTAATTGGTGCTAACAACATAACCAGTACCCACTCAAGGCTAGTTGTTCTCCATTTTTACACTGTTTGTGTGAGTTGCTATTCTATGTCCTTTCTTATTCCTCTATCAAGGTTCATTTATCTGCCATTTCAGCATGTCTGCCCATTGATCCTCTTCCTTTCAATGCAACCTCATGTTAACATTTTCTTGACAGCGGTTTTGTATAAGAAGCTTCCAAGAAAACCAGTGGCCCCTCCTTGGAATCTTAATTTTGTGTTAGAGAAGCTAATGCTTGCTCCATTTGAGTCAGCTAATCTGGCTGTATTTCAGATTCTTAACATAGAAAACTGTTTTACTGATTACTCTAACCTCTGCAGTAGGGGTATCTGAATTGCAAGCTCTTATAGTTAGTCAACACTATCTCATTTTCCATAGGGACAGGGTCTCTTTGAGAACTAATCCAAACTAGCCATCTCCTGTTTTTTTTTTTTTTTCTTTCCTGAATCTAAAAATGAGGGGGAAAGGATACTCCATATCTTGGATGTCCATAGAAAACTCTGATACTATGTTGACAGAATTAAATATTTCAGAGCTTCTGATCAATTGTTTATTTCTTTTGAAGGCAAGAGGAAAGGACAACCTATATCAAAACAGACTATTGTCAAATAGTTATCTAAGGCTATGTATTACCTTTTTTTATACTCACCATTACAAAACTATTCCAGGCATGGTCAAGTCCCACATTCAAAGGGCCTTGGCTTCATCTATGGCATTTTGGAAAAGGTTTGATACTAGAAATATTCTAGAAGCTGCTGCTTGGTCCTCTGTGCATAATTTTACAAAACACTATAAGCTTGATACCTTCAACAAGTCCAGGTCAAGCTTTGCAAGGATCATTCTCCAGGGGCTCCTGGACTCTTTTCCTGCCACCGCCCAGATGTAGTTAGCAATGGTAATCTACCCATAAAGCTAAATCTACTGCAATAATGATTAATATGGTAAACATACTACAATTGTGTAAGCTGTATGTCTCATAACAGTAGGTGTTTGAATGATCAATGCTGCATTATCCACTCCCTCCATCCATCCCCCGTTTTTTTGTTGTGTGTTTTTACTCGAGGTGTGGGCATTTATTTTTTGGTGTTCCTGACACTGTCCTTTCAGTGCTCAGCCCTGATATCTCAGCTGGCATGAATGCTTGGGTCTATATCATATAATTGAAAACACTATTAGTCAGAATGCTTATTAGTCGAACACTAATAAGCAAAAAACCTACATGTCAAATGAATGTTTCAATGAAAACTCCCTGGGTTAAATAACAGTTGTCCAACCCAGTGAAGTATACAAAAACATCACCAAATAAAACCCATTCTAGTGAGGAGGCTATACCCCACCACCACCACCCAATGTGGAGGGCTGCTAAATATACCAACTCCGAGATCGCACTACAGTGGGGAAAGGGCAAATCCCCTATGATGGCTGACTGGTGGTTTTCCCAGTGAAACACTTCATTGAAACTTTCATTTGACATTTAGACCTTTCAGTTATTAGATTATGACTAATAAATATTCAATTAATAGTGTTTTTGATTATATGATATAGACCTGAATCCTCTAAAGCACTTTATGCCCAAACTTGTCTTTTAATCAAGTAAGCTCATACTGCTTGACACTTTGGGCATGAGAAAGGTGCCCTGAAGTCTTGCAAGCTGGCCTGCTGTCATTTCCATGGCAGGATATAACCCATAAAGCTATGGCTACTGCAGCAGTGATCATTTGAACATCTTATGTTAAGGTAAGTTCAACTTACATAACTGCACTTTCTTTTTGGAAATGGCCAGGGGCAGTCACCACAAGCTTCCTCACAAAATGGATCGAGTCACATAAGAACAGGAATGTTTGATATACTCCAACCCAATCAAGTTAAACTAAAAGCCTAGATGATAGGGACTTAATTCTGTTTAGGGATCTGTTTACTAGGGATGTGCAGCAGGAACTAATGGAGGCAAGAAAACCTGTAACAAGAAAATCATATATTAGCAAATGGAAAAGGGTTTCTAATTGGTGCCAACAACATAACCAGCACCCATTCAGTGCTAGTGTTTCTCTGTTTTTACAATATTTGTCTGAATTACTATGCTATGTCCTTTCCTACTCCTTCATAAAGGTTCATTTGTAGGCCATCTCAACATATCTGCCCATGGATCCCCCTTCAGTGCACTGTCAAGTGAAAATATTTTTGAAAGGGTTTTGCATGTAAAATGGTGGCTTTTCCTTGTAATCTTAATTTTGGGTTACAGAAGCTAATATATGCTCAATTTGAACCAGCTGCTCAAGCTGACTTGAGGTTCTTAACATGGAAAACTGTATTACTGAGTGCTCTGACCTTTGAAAGAAAAGTATCTGAGTTGCTAGCTCTTTTTGTGAGTCAACCCTATATCATTATCCATAGAAACAGGGTTTCTTTGAGAACTCATTCTTCTTTTATGCTTAAAATGATATTCAAGTTTACTTTTAGCCAACTATCCATCTTTCTGTTTTCTTTCCTGACTCCAAAAATGAGGAAGAATGGGAACTACATGCCTTGGTGTCTATAGACAATTCAGGTACTATCTTGTCAGAAAAAAGAATCAGTCATATCTTCGGATCAGTTGTTCATTTCTTGTGAAGGTAAGGATAAGGCTAACCTGTATCTTAACAGACTATTTCAAAATAGTTGTCCTGGGTTATAACATTTTGTTATTATCACCACAGCAAAAGTATTACACATAGAGTCAAGACTCATTCTGCTAATGCCTTGACATTATCTATGGTTTTTTGGAAAGGGTTGGATTCAGAGATATTCTAGAAGGAGCTGTTTGGCCCTCTGGGTCTTCCTTTACAAAGCACCAAAAGCTTTATTTCTTCTCTAGGTCTAGATCAGGATTTACTCGGACCATTCTCCCAGAGACTCCTGGACCCTTCCCATTTACCCTTTCAATTATCATAAACTGGGCTAATCTACCCATATAACTAAGACTATTGTATCAGTGATCAATATGATGAACATAGTACAGTCATGTAAGTAAACTTACCATAATAGTGGATGTTTGAAGGATCAGTGCTGCAGGAGCTACTCTCTCCTTCCACCCCCTTAGTTTTTGGATTATGTTGTTTTTCCAGGGTGTGTATGTGTGTTTGTGTATATGTATAGCTCACCATCCAGCATTGTAAACATTAGCTCTAGATTGTTGTCACTGTTAAAGTGACACCCCTACCCCATGTGTGAAAATAGTAAAAAGGGGTTATGGATGGATGGATGGATGGATGGATGGATGGATGGATAGATGGATGGATGGATGGATGGATATGTGATTGTGTGTTTCTATCTCTCTAGCTATATATCTACCTATCTTTCTATCTGTAGCTATATCTCTATCTCTATCTATATATATAGATATATAGATATGTTTTTTATTTTACCATTAGCAATGGCCTCACAGGGCTCAGCCTCCCTCTCTCAGTTGGCATGAAAGCTCTGAAGGGCTTGATGGTCAAACTTGTCTTTTTAGGAAGCACAGCTTGAGTTGCCTAATAGTTTGAGTGTCTAGAAGATGTTATGAAGCTTTGGGAGGTGGATGTCTACTATATCTTTGGCAGGATATAACCCATGTGGCTATGGTACTGCATCAGTGTTCCTTTAAACATCTACTGTTACGGTAAATTTACTTACACAATCGTACTTTCTTTCAGTCTTTTCTGACTGCACCCACTTCCTCCGCTTCCACCCTTTTAAAAAGGAACAGATATCTCATCCTCAGAAAAAGAGGAAGTGTCTGATTCTAACAAAGTAGGGATTGATTTTGCCTCTAAAATTCCTTTTTCTACCTGATATAAATCTGAGGCAGATTATACTTTATTCCCTGATTCCTCTAATACGGAAATTTACTTTGGGGACAATATTGCTAAAATTAAAGACTTATTTTTTTAGGTGGTAAGGTAAATAAGTGTCTTCATCACAGAAAAGATAATATGAACTTTTGAATATGGTTACCCAAAGTCTGTTTGTATTTCCCCAATCCTATAGACCTTGGAAGATGTATTTTCAGTTGTTTAATTGTCCCAAACTCTTAACCTGTAGTCTGTTAAAAACAGATAGGTTTTATAGGGTTTCTGTTTAGCATAAGTGCCTATATAAAAATCCCTTTACAGACACATCTCTCTTTTCTTGGCATCTTCATATGAGAACCCTTCCCTCTTCTAATCCAATTCCCAGTGATAAGAACAACAGAGTTCTGGACTGATATGGCAAACTATTAAACACATTCATTTTATCTGTTTTGAGTAGTATGGTACTAATCTTTGCAAAACTTTCTAATTCTGATATGAAATCTAATCTTATAGGTAGGCTTAATTCCATGTCAGGTAGATAAGCACATTACCAAATGTGGCTACAATACCATGAAGGCTGCCTCTAGAGCAGCTGCTGTGAAACCTTAATTATAAAATACTCCTCTAAACAAGGCTTACTATTTGATAATGTTTCTGCTGAGGTTTTCATAAAGTTAGAAGAAAAAAAAAACTCATGTATTTTTCTTATTAACAGATCCAATGTTTAAAAGCAATTATCAATTCGTATAGGCCCCTTTTAATAAACTTTTCAAGTCTGGACAGATGAAATTTGGAAAAGTACAGTTTAAAATAAAGTGGCAATGAGACTTCAAAAGGAAAACTAATGGATCACAGAGATCAAAAACTCAAAGAAAAAAATGTCTTACTGCCATTGCCAGATACTTCCTCTCTCTCTTCCCATCCTTAGCTTTTCTAATTAAATTGCAGGAAACCTTTCTGTTTGGCTTCCTACATGGTAAACTATAACCACAAACTTGTGTATACTACATATTATGGAACAGAGCTACAAATGCCAGTGAACAATTCTCCCTTTTCCATCAGGAATCCTTCAGACCCTCAAAGACCATCTTCATTTTATACCTCTAATCATTTTAGACCTATTACTTTAAGGAGTCATGCAGCCAGTCATATGTCAATAGGGACAATTATTTTACTAAAGAATGTATCTGTTACCCAGGAAATAGGGCACCTGGAAATCCAACTAGATTTATTCAGAATAATTACTTTTTTGCACATTTCAAAATTCAAAATGTTGACACTTCAAACCCTCTTTCTTCTTTTCTCTTTAAGTTGTTTTGGTCAGTATAGACCTAAAGTAGCTTACTTCGCAACTTATTTTTAAGATTCTTTGTCTTGGGATCACATTACCAGTTAACCTCTTTTACTTTTGGACTTTCTAGCACTGCAAGAGTCTTAACCTAATGCCTTGCTCCACTGATATCTTATAGGAGATATCAAAGCATACGCATCTTTCCTTACCTGGATGATTGGCTGATCTCAACCCCAACCATTTAGAAAACCATATCCACTTTATGGTACATGATGATTTTTTTTTCACAACTTGGGTTTCACCTTTGAACTAAAAAAGTCATCACTGCTCCAACTCATAGACTGCTTTCCATGGGATGTCTTTTTAGACAACTACCTAATGACTGCTTTCTTCACCCAGAAAGGATTCTTATTGTTGTCACTTCCTCAATCTTTCTCAACAGAAAATGTCCAGAGAAATAGTAATAAGAGCTTTAATCCAAATTATTCATTATGTCAGTGTACACATAAGAAAGATCCGGTAGATGTTCATCATTCTCACTGGTGCAGTAGCTTTTGACTATTTGGGATGTATCCGGCCCTGTATCATCAGAAAGCTGCAGCTCTCACCCATGTCTGCATACTGACTACTGACTGGCTAGCCATTTGAAGGAAATCAGCAATCAGAGAGTAGACAACATCAGTACTTTTCATACAGCCTCAAAGTAAAGCAGCTCTGATGTTTCACAGGAGTACCCATAACAGAACCCTTCCACACGGAAAGGATTGCCATTTTAAATATTTTTGATTATTTTTTTTCTGAAGAATACTAGCAATTGTATTAGTATCAGAAATTTCTTGCCAGTAACTATTATTTTTTAAAAGGGGTTTGTATCTGTGAGAAAAATGTACAACATTTGAAATATTTTAATTTAAGTGTAAGGATTTAAAGATCAGCAAATGTTTTTGTGTACTTCAAATGATGTTTGAGTGTTTTAGTGCTCGTGTAAACTTTATGACAATTTACCTTGATTATTTTACTGCTTGAGACATTTTGCTTGAAGGTGTTATATTGAAGCATCAGGAAGTGTAGTCCAGGCTAGAAAATGTATTTTATGTTTGGTGCTCACGTACATTTTGTGACAACTTACCTTAATTTCTTCTTTTCTCCCAGTGCACTTTCTGTGAAAGAGACTTGGACTTTTGACAAACATTTTGTGTATTGTTTGTGATTTTATATATGAATTTTGAGGGACTGCATAGGGAAGTATAGGCATGTTTCCTGCTTGTGAATACTTGTCTGACATCTTATTTTCCCACCAACTGTTCTCAGCAGAGCTTACTGGCAATCAAATTTGTTCCTCGGCTACATCATGGATTCTTACACCAGACCTGCTTTGTCTTCTCCTGCTATAAGTGCCTCACCTGTTCTGCAGTGGTCATTTGTTGATTCTCAGACCACCCCCTTGTTCTTTGGGTTCCTTCGATGTAGTCCTTATGCCACCATGGACTGGGAGTTAGCCATATCCTCTGTGATTGTTCCAGTAGTCAATCTGGGCATGGAAAAAACATCTTCTTTGAGTCTGGGAGTTTCTCTGGGAGGTTTCTCTTGGAGGGGGCAGGGAAAAGAGACCTATTGCCTTAGATGGAGGGCTATATCTCAGTTGGTCTCCTTCTAGGGATCTCCTTAGAATAAAGACACAGAACATTACACATTGTTCATCCAAAGACATTTTGTCTGTTCATAAGCATACTTTTCTTATTTAGCAAGGAGTTTATTGCATACTTTCTATCATAGAGGGCAGAAATAAATACCAGAAGATTAACTTGGTCAATACATTCCAGCAGAAAATACGTCAGGGAATTCTCACATAGACAATGGCAGTTTTTTTCATCCTTGTTTGATTCTCAAACTCAAGACTGATTCAGAGGAATGTTTATCATCTCCAACTCCATTCAAAGTGTTTTCCTTTATTATGATGTGTTCCAGGATGAATGATGTATTTTTGTAGGAAAAAGTGTATACTTTCCTTAAAATAAAAAGATGTTATGATATGCTGTAAGTGAATTTACCTTGTATGTCTATTCCTCCTATTATGTCAGCCTTAGAAGATGTATTAAATGTTGCCTGTAGTAAACCTGAGCCTTCAGTCCCTAAAAAAGGCAAACACTTATTAATACCAGCCCTTATCCTGCACACAAGAAGGTAAGGTATTTGACAGATTTCATAAGAAACATTTCCTTCTTCCAGTTTAAACTGTCAGGTGTTGATAACTTGTACAACTGCTGTGCCACACTTCATTCAAAAGACAAGTTGTGTATGAATTCTACAATTTCTAACCTGTCTCATGTGTAAGCATGCTGAGAAGATAGTGTAAATTTATGTAAACACTGCATCTATAGTGGCTACTACTGTTACTGTTATGGAAAGATATGCCTGGGTATGTACTCAAACATTTTCTAATTAGGTAAAGTCTCAGATTTTAAATTCTACTTTAGATGAGGAGGTTTTGTTTGCCCCTGTTGCTATTCAGTTTCTCAAAACAGCTTGACGATGGAGGGAAGTTAATTTAGGGAGTTACTAAGATTTTTAAAGCCCCATGTTAGAAATCTTACAAACTCCCTGCCTTTTTTAATTAATTTATTTATTTTTTTAATTAAAGGCAAAATAAATAATCAGTCCTTGCCATCTTTTTATAATCTTGTAATCAGGGAACAAAAAATGTGGTAGGATAACAAACAAAACGAAAAAAAGTGATCCTTTTTTTTTTAAAAAAAGGGACAGATTATACCTTCAGAAAGAACTTGCCATCTTCTTGTATTTGAGGAAGAAAAAAGAAATGGTAGGAAGGTAGCAAAAAAAAGAAGGATCCTTTCAAAAAATGGACAGACTCAAGGTTGCCAGGCGTCCCTATTTCAAAGCAGAGCCACTTCTGTTTAATTAAACAAATCAACGTAAACGTCCCACTAGAGAGCGCGTTCCTGCTGTAAAAATACGTAAATACAAAAACCAACCTCCGTGCAGGAACGCTGACTGTCTGAGTCGACAGCCACACACTGATGCAGTTAGTACTTAAGAACGAGCTGCTTCGGCTCAACGGAAAGTTACAAAACACAAACACCAAGCTCCCAGGAATTAAGAAAGCAAACACTGCTTCAGCTTCAGTTTGACAACGAAACTCTCAGGACATCCAACGTGTTGAATAAAAAACAATGGCTCCAACTCTCAGTATAAAAAGGAACGTTCTTTATTCACAACAATTTAATATCAGTTAGCGCTTTCACCCTAAGAAGGGCTTCCTCAGACTGTACATTAAACTTTGAAAGGCACAGCCTTTATATAGCTTATGTGCTTGAGTAAATCATCACTATTAGTCATCTCATTTGCATAAATCAATTTACGTGATTAATCTAATAATCCATCTTATTTGAATTAAAAACACTTAAATAACTTATATGCTTCATTAATCTTGACTTTATAACTCTTGAGAATTTTTCTAATATTTTATGTATTACTTATATACTTATTAAAACATTAAAAACATTTAAACTTCTATTCCTACCAATAATAACATTATTCTTTACTTCTTGTAGTTCACTAGCATACCATTTTATATATTCATTCCATTAACTTCTCTAAAACACACGATAGATAAAACCACTTATATATAACCTATGATGTACCCACATATATACAAAAATGGATTAGATGAATAGATAATTTGTGAGTTCAACTTTAAAATATTTAAACAAATGTCTGGAATGATACAATATTCATAATATATGATCAAACAGTATAAATTTGTCTTACAGTTTGTACTATATTACTATTACTAAATATAAGCTTGTGTCATGAGTATTATTCACAATTTAGTCTAGTATGAAACTGAAAACTCATCGTGTATTGACTAAAGTGTCTCAGTGCTTTGATCTTGTTTTCTTTCAATAAAATCTCTTCATAAACTATATTACCTTTCTAAACATGTACTTATATCATAACTATAATAGCATAAGACATATGTCTCATCATATATTATTTAAAGTGTCTCAGTGCTTTAACCTTCTTTTTTTCAAAAAAGGTTGTATGCTCACTTTATCATTTAGGCCAGGAGGGTGATCTGACCTACATCTTATAATCCATTTAGTTTCTTGTTCTAGTGTATAATTCTCAAGATCCCCTCCTCTCATGGTTTTAGTTATAGTTTGCATTACAAAAAAACTGAATGTATGTGTACTTCCCTTTATTTTGTTGTGCTTAGCCAATGCATTTTTCTCATCTCCTAGTCTTATACCATATGTATGTTCTCTTATTCGTTCTCTTAGTTGTCTATTGGTTTTACCTATGTAGAACGCTTCGCAGGAACAACACTGGGCTAAATATATCACATTTTCTGTCCTGCAAGTGGTGCCAGTCTGAAAATTGTATTCTTTTCCGGTGACTGGTGATTTAAAGGATGTGTCCGTATTAATAAAACAGCATTGTTTGCAACTATTACAGGGAATTGTATTGGCTGTATATGTCACATGGGTATTATAGCTCTTATGACACAGTGTTCTTTTTATATTTGGTTTATTCCTGTAGCAAAATTTTGGTACCTCCCCAACTAACATGCTTATCTCTTTCTCTAACTCTAATACATGCCAATGTTTGCTTATAATGTCTTTCACTTCTTTAACATCTTTAGTGTAATAAATAGTAACAGGGAGATTATCAAATTCTAACTTATTGTTACTATCTTCTTTTTCTATATTTTCCCTGTCCATAAAATACGGACGTGCTCTAGTTCCCCTCATTTCATATACTTCTTTTATTGTATTAGCTATATCTTCTTCTTTATAAAATCTATCTATGAATTTCTGTTTCAACCCTACTAATTCTTCTTTAAACCCTGTTAATGTCGGGTTTAGCCTGGACGCTCTCATAATTTGTCCCTTTATTATATTATCGAAAATGTGTTTAGGATGCATACTCTTTCTGTGTAGAAGGGTATTCTTATAACATTTTTTCCTATGAATAGATGTATTTACTATCCCATTAGGAAGTTTTATAACATTTACATCTAAATAAGGAATGTATTCCTTGGAATAATTCATAGTAAATTTCAAGAAACTAGTAAGATTATTTATTTCTGTCTCGAATTCTAATAATGTATCTTCACTCCCTTTCCACACCAAGAATAGGTCATCTACAAATCTTTTATAAAATGAGACATTTTGTCTAAAGCTTTGTAGTGGGAACAAACATTCTTTCTCCCATTCAGCCATAACTATGTTGGCGTAGCTATTGGCACAAGAAGTGCCCATAGCTACGCCATCATTTTGCAGGTAAATATCTTCTTCAAAGAGGAAAATATTGTTTTCTAGTGTGATTTCTAGAAATAATGTTAATAAATCAATAAATTGGGGGTCCATATCTGTGTACTTTTCAAATAATTTTGTGTACTTTCAATACCTACAGAATTCGGTATCACTGTGAACAGGCTCTTCACGTCCAGGGTGACCAGTAAATACTCAAATGCTTCATCTGTTTTAGACAAATATTCATATAGGTCTAGTAAAAACTGTTTACTGTCTTTTAAAATATTTAGGTTTTGTTCTACTACTGTCCTTAAATGGTGCTCAACAAAAAGTGAAAAAGGTTCCGTCAGCCACCCTTGTCCGGAGACTATTGGTCTCATAGGGGGATTTTTAAGTCCTTTGTGCACTTTAGGTAGTCCTTTTAAAATTGGGAGCAGTGGATTGTTAACTTTGAGAAACTTAAAGTCTTTCTTTATCAGTTTACTTCTAAGTAAATCATCAATTGTATCATAGACCCTAAATATTTTACTTATTACTTCATTGATGTCTAATCTTGTATAACACCCTTCACTATTTAACATAGATGGAGGCTATATCTCAGTTGGTCTCCTTCTAGGGATCTCCTTAGAATAAAGACACAGAACATTACACATTGTTCATCCAAAGACATTTTGTCTGTTCATAAGCATAATTTTCTTATTTAGCAAGGAGTTTATTGCATACTTTCTATCATAGCGGGCAGAAATAAATACCAGAAGATTAACTTGGTCAATACATTCCAGCAGAAAATACGTCAGGGAATTCTCACATAGACAATGGCAGTTTTTTTCATCCTTGTTTGATTCTCAAACTCAAGACTGATTCAGAGGAATGTTTATCATCTCCAACTCCATTGAAAGTGTTTTCCTTTATTATGATGTGTTCCAGGATGAATGATGTATTTTTGTAGGAAAAAGTGTATACTTTCCCTAAAATAAAAAGATGTTATGATATGCTGTAAGTGAATTTACCTTGTATGTCTATTCCTCCTATTATGTCAGCCTTAGAAGATGTATTAAATGTTGCCTGTAGTAAACCTGAGCCTTCAGTCCCTAAAAAAGGCAAACACTTATTAATACCAGCCCTTATCCTGCACACAAGAAGGTAAGGTATTTGACAGATTTCATAAGAAACATTTCCTTCTTCCAGTTTAAACTGTCAGGTGTTGATAACTTGTACAACTGCTGTGCCACACTTCCTTCAAAAGACAAGTTGTGTATGAATTCTACAATTTCTAACCTGTCTCATGTGTAAGCATGCTGAGAAGATAGTGTAAATTTATGTAAACACTGCATCTATAGTGGCTACTACTGTTACTGTTATGGAAAGATATGCCTGGGTATGTACTCAAACATTTTCTAATTAGGTAAAGTCTCAGATTTTAAATTCTACTTTAGATGAGGAGGTTTTGTTTGCCCCTGCTGCTACTCAGTTTCTCAAAACAGCTTGACGATGGAGGGAAGTTAATTTAGGGAGTTACTAAGATTTTTAAAGCCCCATGTTAGAAATCTTACAAACTCCCTGCCTTTTTTAATTTATTTATTTATTTTTTTAATTAAAGGCAAAATAAATAATCAGTCCTTGCCATCTTTTTATAATCTTGTAATCAGGGAACAAAAAATGTGGTAGGATAACAAACAAAACAAAAAAAAGTGATCCTTTTTTTTTAAAAAAAGGGACAGATTATACCTTCAGAAAGAACTTGCCATCTTCTTGTATTTGAGGAAGAAAAAAGAAACGGTAGGAAGGTAGCAAAAAAAAGAAGGATCCTTTCAAAAAATGGACAGACTCAAGGTTGCCAGGCGTCCCTTATTTCAAAGCAGAGCCACTTCTGTTTAATGCAAAACTGCCTGCTGTTCTGCAAGAAAGAACTGTTTTTTATTTTTTTTTTATTTTTTGGTCCCTACCTGACCATTTAAAAATCTGTCAACCCATGACAAACTACACCCTCAGAATAACTATGCCAGCATCTTCCGCCCACCCTGCCCACCTATCCTGTCCCTACATCTGTCACTCTGCCCCATAGACTGGTTCTTAATCTTTTTCTTTGGTAACAAATTGTTTCCGACTCTTAGGTAATAATACTCTTTCAGGAGGGTTACAGTTGGCAAAGGGATAAACGTACCTCCTTTCAGAGGAATTCCTCCTTACCTTTCACACCAAACTATTTATTTTCCTTAGGTTCTTCAACATGTTTATGCTAGCAGTCATAATATCAGTGCCTTCCTACTAAATGGAGAAAAGCTTCTACTTTAAAATGCTTCATATTTCAAAGAACAAACTTTCCTGGGAACCACACTAGAACTTTCCTTTTTAAACTAGTTTGTGAAGACACTGACATTCAAAATGATGAGCCTTCAGAATATCCATTAGCAGTAGTTCATCTTTTGCATTTTATGGTAACCTTAAACCTAAAAGATGCTTATGATCACATTCCCACAGCATGTTTCAGAAAATTTCTCAGATTCTGTGTCTAGGGCACATTGTAATTTTTCTGCATTATCTTTTGAGTTAGCTACATCTCCTAGTGTGTTTAGAAATGTCTAGCTCTAACTGATCTTTGTAAAATCTTTTTGCCAGATGTCTGTAGTTCTTCACATGGGTGTCTTTGTTCCTTACTAATCAAGGCTTTCATATAAATGTTACAAAATTCTGCATGACTCCATCAATAAGGATTGCATTTTTAGACAGCTTGTCAGATACATCTCTTCAAAGTCATTCCTAAAACAGGAAAATGTAAATGTCGTATCTGGAAAACTTCTTAAACTTTTCTAATCAGTTTGATACTTCAGTCAGAGAATATCTCAGGATTCTATGGTTCATCGCTTCTGTGATTCTCATGACTCATCTTACCAGGTTATATGTGAGAAAAATGTAATGGGTAAAAAATGTGTGGACCGAAAATTCTCATCCTCTGGAATTTTCAGATTCCAATTTTGGGCTTTATGAAGAAAAAAAACTGCATTGGTGGAGGCAGTATAAAGCCTCAGTTTTTGCTTGGGGAGCAGTTTCTGTGTAGGGTAAAGGTGTGAGGCATGTGGGGCAGTTCAAACACACTAAATCACATAAATATCAAAGAGGTGTTATTTGCGTTACATACTATTGAATCTCCTTATGACCTGTGGTCCCCAGGACCATTGCTCGTGATTATAGACTATACCACAGTGATGTAGTACATAAACAAACAGGGGGTACAAGGTCTTATTCTCTGAGAAGGCTGGCTATGTTGTCTTGAAAGATTTTCTACAACATTGTAAACCCTTCTAAGCATTTTACATAGCATGCATACAGAGCACTAGCTGGACTGACCATCAGAATTGAAAACTGAAGGAGGAGGTCTACCAGGAATGGATCCATTTGTGGGAAACAGCTCAAATAAATCTGTTGGTCTCTTTTCAGAGCAAACAACTAAATAAATTCTTCAGCAGGATTCCTCATAGGCAATCATGGAAAACAGATGCATTTTCATTCTGCCCCAAGTCTTTTTACAAAGAGGACTGGAAGACAGACATTTTTCTTTTTGCCTTTTCTCCTTTTCTGTTGTTATAGTACCAATTAAATTGTTGAGTTAAGATCCAACTCTCAGATCTGACTCGGCAGTTATTTTCATTCATGGCCACCAAAAAGACTCTTAATCTCCTCCCTTACCCATAATGCACCAACCCCTAACATACTTCAGATCTTGTTTGCTGCTTTCACATTTGGACATATGTGATTTGAGCTCTCAAGCAATTTTACTAAAGAGATAAGCTCATTTCTACTTTTTCTTTTTATCTATAAGGTTTTACCTTTTCTATTACTAAATCTTCCCTTTGACACTGTTCTAGTGTAATCTCATTACCATAGTTGGTCATTTTTTCTTTCCCCTTTTCCTCTTGCACTTTTATAGTGTAATTCTACTTACCCTCACTGGTAATCCCTTTCCTTATTTGCTTTTGTACTAATTAAAAAAGAAGAAGAAGAAGAAGAGAGCTCCTTCTATGGTTTCTGTTTTCTGTTTTGGGGTCAAATGTTTGAAAAAGGTCCTTCTGGCTTTAAGAAGTGCCAGAAATGGAGGTGCAAGTTGCCCCTTCCAATGCACACACCTGGTTGCAGAGGATTATTTCCAGAGGTTATATAATTTTCTTTTCCCTTCCACCTTCATCTATATGCAAATTTTCCAATGTTCCACCCAGTCAAAGAAAAGCAGTACCACTAGAAATACAAAAGCTGCTAGAAAAAAAAGAGTCATCCAAGAGGTACCACCAGACCAGATAGAATCCTGAACTTACTCAAGATTCTTTTTAGTACCTTAGAAATCAGGGGACTAGAGACTGATCTTGGACCTCAGTACCTTGAACAAATCAGTTTGACATATAAAGTTTTGGATGGTCACAGTTCAGTCCATTCTGCCCTTCTTGTGCAAGGATGACTAGCTGTGCTCAATAGACCTTCAGCATGCATACTATCACATAAACATGAACAGTCAATCCAGACGGTATCTACGCTTCTGTCTGGAAGACAGTCATTTCCAGTTCAGAGCACTAACCTTTAGACTCACCACAGACCCCATGGTGTTCACTAAATGCATGGCAGTCACAGTAGCTCACTTCAGACTGCAGGGATTCCAACTTTTTCCATATCTATCTGACTGTCTCATTGCTGGCCCGATCAGGCATCTACTAATAGGAGACCAAGATCAAGCACTCCAGACTTGCTGCCATCTGGAGATAACCATAAATTACAACATGTCTCAGTTAGAACCATCTCAAACATTGGAATTCATAGGAGTAATTTTTGACACAGTATCAGTGTCAGCTTCTCTTCCTCTCTCAAGAGTACAATCAGATTCCAGGTCAGAAAAATAAATCACAATACCACAATCTAAGCCCAGTTGATTCTACAAGCCTTGGAATGAATGTTGGCAGCTATAGTCCTAGTCTGTCTAGCAAGATTTCACAAGAGAATCCTTGACAGGATGTTAACAACACAATGGTCTGTTCTTTATGAGAATCCTTGAAAGGATGTTAGCAACACAATGGTCTGTTCTTTATCAACACGTCAGCCCAAATAAGAATCACTCAGGCATACAACATATTTCTTTGGTAGTGGATTCGATCAGATCAGATTCTACAAGGCTGTACTTTCATTCTCCCTCAGCCCAAGGCCATAGAGACCATGGACGAATCCCACCTTGGGTGGGGGGGGCACTTCCTAGGGAAAACGATCCAAGGCACTTGGCCCCCTGAAAAGGCCAATATGCATATCAATGTCCTGGAAAGAAGGCATTGCTCTTAGCATTGCAGGCCTTCCAAGACTGCCTTTCAGAACAATTGCAATTCAGATGGACAATATGTCTGTAGTTTGGTACATCAGTAAAAAAGGAGGAACCAGGTCTTACTCCTTGTGTTGAGAAGCCCTGAGAGTGTGGCAATGGGCAATTTCATCCAACCATTTTCTGATAGCAATGCACATTCTGTGGAAGTCCAATGAGATAGCAGACAAATCCATACTATTACCTCACGTGTGGTCTCTCAACAAGTAAGTGACAGAAATGATTTTTCACCAATGGGGCCAGGCTTACTGCTACCTATTTGCATCTCCCCTAAACAACAAGTGCAGCAGCTTCTTTGCCATAATTCCCACTCCGGGGGAATTACCAAGAGACACTGTACTACATGATTGGCATCCTGGTCACCTCTATGCTTATCCCCCAACTCCCCTGATCCCCAAATTTCTTCAGAAAGCTATCTGGGTGAAGAACAAAGTCATTCTCATTGCACCTTACTGGCCTCAACAGATTTGGCCCCCTTTTCTTTGGCCTCAGCTAATCTACCCACCTTGGATTTTGGACCCAACTTCAGACCTCCTGTCTCACCCAACAGGCATGATTCACCTAGATATTTCAAGCCTACAGCTGACAGCATGGTTTCTCCACTTTCATTAAAAGCCAAACAACTCATGCTCTCATCCCCTGTTTCTCATATACTTTTATCTTCCCATAAAGCTTCTACAAGAAATCTTTACAGAAGTAAATGGAGGAGGTTTGTTTTTAGGGCAATTCAGAAAAAAACATTGACCTATTTTCAGCCCCTGTACAAAGTGTCCTTGAGGTTTTGACTACAATTTTCCATGAAGAAACTAGCTCTTCAAACATTAGAGGTCAATTAGCATACATCTCTAACTTTCATACTGGATGTGAGAACTCAACTCTAGTTTCATCTAAACTTTGTAAGGCCTTCTTGAGTGGTACCCTTCTTTTGAGACCTCCTTATAAAGATCCAGATCCCCTATGGGACTTAGATTTGGTGCTGCAGACCTTGATTCATTCCCCTTCAAAACAGCAGCAAAATGTGATCTCAGGTTTCTGACTTGGAAGACTATTTTTGGTGGCAACTATTTTTCTGGTGGCTATCACGTCTGCTAGAAGAATTTCAGAACTTCAAGCATTATCTTCTAAACCTCCCTACTTGATTTTGTCATGGGGATAGAGTACAATTATGAACCAATCTTTCTTTCTTCCCTAAGGTGGTGTCAGAATCTAACATTAACAAGTCCATTAATCTGCCAGTTTTTTTTCCAAAGTTTTCAAAGGTGGATTTATGTTGCACTTATTGAATGTTCACAGACAATTGCATTTTTACTTAACAAAGAGAAAAGAAGTTAGAAAGACGGACCAATTATTTGTCTCCTTTGCAGAATCTAAATTGGGTAAATCAGTTAGAAAGTAAACTTTAGCCATATGGCTGACGGATTATATATCATTTGTCTACAACAAGTTGGGTCTGTCCTTACCAAAACCTTAATGAGCCTATTTAACTAGGTCCATAGTGACTTCTTCAGTGCTTCTATCTAGTGCTTCCATGGACGACATATGTGCAGCTGCAACTTGAGCCACTCTTCATACCTTTATTACTCATTACAAACTGGATCTGGTCTTGAGGGGAAGAGCAGCCTTTGGTTCAGCTGTGCTCAGGAATATCCTTCCTTAAAGTTCACCCAGAATTTTTAGGTAGCTGGGGACTCTGTCCCAGCTGTTGAGGAATGAATCAAGATTGACAACATCAGTTAAAGTAGTTATGTACTCACCATAAAGTAGTTATGTACTCACCATAACTTTCCATCTGTGTTGCCCATTTTCATTCTTCCTTAACTCCCCAACAACCAACCCCCAGCCTTTTTCACAATCGCTTTCTGGAAGAATGAGAGCTTATAAGGACACCACTGTCCTTTATGTTGAGCTCCAGATATGGCTTCTTCTTATAGGTTCATAGGTTGGCACTAGGCTATCGGCCCTAGGGCCTATAGAAGCCTAGCCATAACAATTCCCTGGCTATTTCTTCCTACACTATTTACTTCCCTGGACCCCTGTCTAGTAGGGTGACTGACGTGATCCCGGGATGAATTTAATTTCTCCCATCCAATCATCAAGGTCCCTCTTGAAGAGGGCCAAAGAGGCGCTCTGCTTGACATGTATGGACAGTCTATTCCAGAGTCTGGGGAGTCTCTGGGTCACGAATCTATCCCTCCAGCATGTTTTGTTTATTGTGATGACAAGATTTACATCCATGGAGCATGTGGCTTTGAGGGATTGGGATTTCTTTAAGTGTAGCATGTCCAACAGCTCTGGGTTTGACATGGCCTTGTATGCTAAGCAGAGATCACCTCGGAGTAGACGATATGCGACAGAGTATAGCTGGTGTTTATAAAGGCGGTCAGCATAGGGCAAATGCTTTAGGCATATGATTCTTTTAGTGAGGTATTTCTGCAGCCTTTCCAATTGTTGCAGATGTCTTGAGAGGTACATACCAAATGGGGTGTTGTATTCTATAATGGGTCTAATGAGGGATGAGTACAGCGGGACAATGACCTTCTTTTTTCTGGATGAAAAGCCCTTAGTGATGAGGTGTGCCACATAGAAGGAATATTATATTAATACTTCTTACTTTATGTCAACCAGCAAACAAAATCTGAGGTATGTTAGGGTTTGGTGCATTATGGATAAGGGAGGTGCTCAAGAGGTTTTTGGTGGCCATGAGCTAAAATGATGGCCAAGAAGGAGCCAAACCTAATTGTTGAAGAAGAATGAAAATGGACAACACAGATGGAACATTATTGTGAGTAGATAACTTCTGTTTTTGCCCAGTAAATTGCCCATTTATTTTTCAGTCTGTCTGCTGGTGTTTTTTTCTTGAAGTGCTGAATAGCAGGGGAGATATATCCCATGAAGCAACATCCAGACCAGTTGATAGGCAAACAGGGGTGGGCACGACCACCACAAATATAATAATGATCCTATATCATGCCCATGCCATATCCTCAGTCATAGCTTTTTAGATGTAAAGAGTATAGCATGTTATTATATCTAGTGTCATTACATCTGCTGGTTCCCACTGGTACATTTCTGGTGTAACAAGAGTCTTCACAATTTGTTGGTGCAAGCTGAAGAGACACAACCTTTGAAAAGTCAGTTACATTATGTCAAGTTAGGTTAGAATCACCAAGTTCCTTTTTGAATGGGATCAGAATCACGGAAACCCTTACCTTAGAATGATGAGATATGTTTGAGCACACCCAACAGGGTTCCTATTACGTAGTCAAACTTTTATAAGTTCAAACAGTATATGGTCAAAACCATGAAGATTTCCCTTTACTGTACTGTAGTGCGATCTTGGGTGTGGGGGGTGGAGGGGGGCTTTCCCCCCTGCTTACAGCAGTTTTTTTTTTTTTACGTGTTCAAAGTTTTGAAACTTTGAACATTAGGGTTTGACTTTATTATGTTCGAATTTTCAAAACTTCGATCGCATAATAGGAACTCCACCCAACAGTTTGCCACATTTAAGCCCACGGCATATTGTCAAAGAACTAATAGGAACTATTTTCTCTTGACCAGTTTGTAAGACGATACAGCAATAAAAACAAGATAGAAATATCTGCTGCTACAGGATTCTGCATGGACTGCTGTCTGAGTTGAATTTTTTTTAGTTCTTCACTGTGACAGATGGTTTGTCCATTGTCCTTTGAGCTCCCTTCACTGACAAAGATGATTTGTCTGGGCTTTCCACATTACAGCTCTGCAAAAAGTCCTTTTACAACCTGCTTAGCACCTTTATCTGCCAAACTATTTTCCTTTGAAACAGTATCCACACCCTTTTCAATGGCATTATATTTGACTGCTGCTAATTCTTTAGGTAACAAAAGAGCATTTAAAAAGACCATTGGCATAGAAATAATTTATAATCTGATCCACTGCTGAGGTTAAGAAGCTTCTCTGTTTCCAAAGTTGCCCAAAGTCATTTACAATACTGGAAGCATGGAGGCTATCTATGTACACATTTATGACTTTACTCTTTGCAAACTCACAAGCTCTTTGTAGAACCACTAACTCAGCTACCAACTAGCTGGGCAGAATGTACACTGTCTAGTCCTTGCTAGAGCAAAACCTCGTTACTGGTGCAGATGGATATTTCTGCGACCCAGCTTCCATTTTGATCTCTCTCACAGGAACCATCCACAAACAGATCTAGTTCAGCACTGGGTTTAGGAGTGTCCTTTAAATCATCTCAATGAGAAAACCGATAATTAGTGAAATGCACACAGAATCGTGGGCTTCATCTTCCTCAGCAGTAGGCAACAAAGCTGCAGGATTGAGAACAGGAGAGCGTATGAGAGAAATAAATGGATCATAAAGAAGAATAAGTTTATATTTAGTTAAATGTGCAGTTGAGGGATGTTCAGTTTTCATTTTAAGCAAGAGAGCTGATAGGGAATGAGGAACCACAACCATAAGCTTGTGCCTGAGCAAAAATGATTGTGCAAGATTGACTAGAATGGCAGCAGCAGCCACCGACCTTAGACATGGCAGAACTCCTTCTACAACAGAGTCAAGTGCTGAGCTATAAAATTGTAATGGATGATGGTTGTCTTCATGTTTTTGTGCAAAACAAAATGAAAGCCTTTCCATAATCTGGCAACCCTAAAGCTGGAGCAGTAGGTAAAGCTTGCTTTAAGTTCTGAACTGAATTTTTCTCTTCACTATTCCAAGGGAAGGGTTCTAGCGTGTCCTGCTTTAAGAGACTTGTTACGGGTTTAGCAATTTCTGCATAGATAGAAATATGTTGTCTGCAATATCCTGTCATACCTAAGAAAGATCTAAGCTGATGCTTAGTAGTTTGCTGTGGTGCTTTACCTATTGCCTGAATATGAGATGGTAGCATCTGCCTACTACACTGAAATAACAGATGACCAGGATAACATACCTGAGTTGACCATAGCTGCAACTTCTCTCTCAACACTCTATGTCCGTTTTGTGTAAAAATAGTTAAAAGATGCATTGTATCCTGCTGAAAATGCTAAAAAGAAATGGATGCTATTAGTAAGTCAACTATGTATTGCACTAACACAGACCTACTTGGAGATGTCACATCTTCCAAATTTTTTTTTAGAACTGAGAAAATAATGAAGGGGATTCAGTGTATCCCTGTGGTAACTGTGTCCATTTATACTGCTGACACTTATAAATAGAAGCAAACAGAAACTGACTTTCAGGGTGGATGAGTATAGAAACGAATGTTGAACACAGATGCATCACAGAAAATATTTTGCTGTAGGTGTTATGCAACTCAGTATTGTTGGTGAATTTGGAACCACAGGAAAAGTTGGTGATACTGCATTGTTTGCAGCCCAAATCTTGCACAAACTGATAAGTATCCTTTTCTGGCTTTTTTACAGGGGGAATAAGAGGGTCTATATTTTAACAACGAATGATAAGATGATTGAACGTTGTTATATCGACCCCTAAATGTTGAAAATCCAAAACGGAGAACAACCAGAACAGTGATTTTTTTCCCCAGGGAAAAAAATCGTTGTTCCCGAAAAAAAACAAACAAAAAAACACTAAACACTAAATAAAGTAAGGGGCTTCGCACCCCAACCCCCCCTACTTAAATATATCAACTCCAAGATCACACTACAGTGGAGGAAACGTCACAACCCAGATGGCCGGCCCAGTGATTTCTTTCCTTGGGAAAAAAATTCACTGTTCCGGATGTTCGCTATTTTGCCGGTTCAACATGTGTTCGCTCTAACAGCTTTCGATCATCTGATCACTCGCTGTTCTAAGGTAGACCCGAATAAGAGTATTATAAGGACTTTTAGCTGGCATTATTATTCCTTTTTGTATCAAGGACTGAATTACTGGTTTGATTCCCTGCTCTGAGTCTGGTTTCAGCGGATACTGTGGAACTCTAGGGAGAGATTTAGATGGATTCAATTTTATTTTTACTGGTTCTGCAGATTTTATATACCCCTACTTCATTAGCATGTTTAGCCCATAAGTTAGCAGGTACCTGCTGCAGCAGTTTTTCAGCTATCTGTATGCCTTCAGCAAGCTGTTTCTCAGCTTTTGATAAGACTGCTAATACTTTCCCCTTTGATTCTGTTGGAGCATCTAAATAAACCCTTCTGGTGTACAGTAAATAGTGAAATTCAATTTGTATAATAGGTCTCTTCCCAGTAAGTTCATTGGTGTGGTAGTACTCAGAAGGACAGAATGCCTTTTCTCAATTGGTCCTAAAGAAATGGGTATAGTGTTTGAAACAGGATGTGTAACAGCAGCATTTGTTACCTCAACTACTTTCACTGCATCTTTTGATACAGGTATCTGGTTATCTGAAGTAACTTTTAATGCAGACCTAGTGGCTCCAGTGTCCACCAGGAAAGGAATTTCATTTGAATTTATTTCTACCTTAACACAGGGTCCCTTTTGGACTATTGGTAGCAGGGGGTCAAGATTTATTTCTTTTCATTACCCTGGCATAGTCAGTATGGTCATTCCTGGCTCCTCCCAATTTGAGGAGGAGGTGGAGAAAATGCAGTACTGCTATCATTTGGTTGCCATTCAGTCCAGGTATCTGTGACTTTCTGCTTTTTCTTGTGTGGACATTCTCCTCTCCAATGTCATGATTCACTACAATTGAAGCAAGATCCATCAGATGGGGCAGGAGGAGCACTACAAGTTCATTGTTGCCAACCAGTTGTAACTTATTCCACTTGACCAGCATGTTAACTAAACTCTCTAGCAATTCCTCTTCCCCTGCCTCTATCTTGTTTCCTTGGGGCTTCTAGTTGCCTTATTTGAAAAGTTAACAGCTTATCTTCAGTGTTCTTTATCTGTTTTCCCTGTAACTCAGTACAGTGATTTGCAGTACTCAATAAGGACTCCCAGCCTTTTCCCTGACAATCTACAAGCACTTGCTTTATTTGAATTTGTACAGGGGCTTGCAGACCCTGCACAACAGCAGCTACAACAGCTGGCTTAGCTTGTTCTTCTGGATGTGGGATTCCTGAATGTTGAGCAAGCACTGCTTTGAGATGGCTCAAGTAGTCTGCAAGGGCTTCCCTTTATTTTGCTTACATCCATGTATCTTAGACCAACCTGTTTTTTTTTTTCTTCCAAAATAACATCAAATTCCATAATTTATCCTTATACGTTTCATTTAATAGAAATAGTTCACTAGGCTATTTATTTCTGAGCTAAAACCAATCATTCAAATACAACTTTCCTTCCCATTATTATGATACATAAAATATACAGGTTTTCCCTTTGCAGGAATTTAATCCTGCCTACTTAAAGTTGTTCGGATTTCCCATATTATGACTTACCTTGCGGATTATGGTTGTTCACAAAAATAACTACACCGATTCAGACACCATTCAGGGAGCAATGGTAGGAATTGTGTTGTTCTGCACCCCCTTGCTTTTGTCCTGTTGTGATCTCAAACTTACAGCTCCAGCATTGGGACTGGGATAATGAGGTGGCTAGGTACTGTGTCCAGAACTGACCACTCTTTTGGACCTTCTAAGGGTACTTTCCCTCATCCACACCTACATTTTAATGTGCTATGGGCTCATGAATTTGATTTACGGGCACACACCTACATCCCAGCAAGCTATGGGCTCATGAATTTGATTTAACCTTTCTTCACTCATACATTTAACAACACACAATACCTCTCAAACCTCTTAACTTTTGGCTTTCTCTCAGTGGTACAGCCCTTGACACAAGGCACCTCCTTCTGTTAATTTCTTCTTCTTTATATACGCATACACATTTAATAAACTTTTCCTTAATTTCTGAGGGGTCCTCCCACTATTACTTTACATAAACCTGTCAAGCAAACTTAGTCATTCAATAAAAACAGTTATTCACTCATTCCACTCTTTTAAATACAATTATGTATAATGTTTTCCATCAATCAGTTTTCCTACCTAGTCTATCATATTTCTGCAGCCTGAATAGTTAGGTAACTGAGTCTTGACTATTCACTACAAAGCAGTGTGGAATTAGCAGAATAACTTTTTGTGTTGGGCCCTTATAGTTTGGCCCACACTGCCCTGCAGCAATGCCAAACTTCAGAATCAGAGTCTCAAGCACCAGTTGTTATAGTACAAATTAAACAGCAAATAATTTCACCTTTTGACTCAGTCAATAGTGTTTTTTTCCATAAACAGCACTGGGAGACTGCCTGCTAAAATCTTCAGAATCAGTCTCAAGGAACAAAGAGAAAACACAATATATATATATATATATATATATATATATATATATATATATATATATATATATATATATATATATATATATATATATATATATATATATATATATATATATATATATTTTTTTTATCAACAGCATGCATGCAGAATTTTGATGTAACATTACTTTTACCTAATTAGTGTAGTCAGGAATATTCTCAGCCCTCATTCTTCTCATAAACACTTCACAAATATGCATTTTAAACATGAGTCACCTGGGTTAAAAGTTATTGTTCTTCCACCTTGTAACATTCAGCACTAGTCCACACTACCTCACAGAGAGCCTTGCAAAAACTCATCCCCCAGCCTGAGAAGGCCAGAGTGTAACTGTTCCTTATTTGATTAACTCAGTTTCCACCAGATATCTGTCATGATTCATTACCTCTCCCTAACTAGATTTTCCAGCGTAATATCCCTTAACTCCTTCAGCACTTACTTTGCCTTCAGCCATTTGTCAGTACACCATAGTTTGCTAATAGAGAGAATGTTATTGCAAAGCACTTAAAAATAAGGCTACTATTTAAATCATATGCAAATATACTTTGCATAATTATGCATCGGTTTTCAACTTTCCTCTAACATAAAGATATCATAAACATTTAATTTAACCCATTTGTGAAGAAATTACAAGTTATGTATTTATTGAAGAATAAACATACCATGTTTCTGCAACATTATCATTTCCAAAGTTCTTCCAAATATCAGGACAGACTTACAAAAGAAATGATTGCTGACTCCTTTTTGGCCCGAATAACACTTAAAAAAAAAAATCCAAGCTTGTTTCCTGCCTTTCCTGTATCTAGTCTAGTCCAGATACAGATTTGCTGTATCCAGGACTGTATGTAATCTTCTGAGCCCACAAATCCTTTATGTGTTGGAGGGAAGCCTTCTAGCTTATCAGTTGGAGTGGTAAGCACTAGGTAGCCTATCTACCACATGAGGAGTGGTTTCTGGCCCAGAAATTGTAGATGTGAAGTTGTTCTATCTCACCGTTTTGTTCTTACACGTGGGTCGGAGCCAATCCCTCGGCTCCGAATCGGCCGCTTTTCAAGCTCAGACTCTCAAAAAAGCTCGAGACCCAGTGAATATCCCATGATGCCCTGCTATGAATCCCCAGATCTAGTTTGAGGCTGCAATAGATCAACAGCTCGTCTGAGTTAGCTCGGGCCAGTGACTTTAAATTTCTATTATTATTGCAATTTTTCTTCAAAAAAAATTTTTTGGACTATTATGTATAGTAGTGTGTTTAATAGTATAGTGTTAGGATTCCAGTTAGTTTAGAATGCTAGAACTTTTAAATAGTTCTTTGTTCTTCAGGACTTATGCCTTTCTTATTGGGCATGACAGGGCTCTGTCAGCCAGTTTTGTGTGTTTTGTGTTTGTTATATACATTTAGAGTGGTAGTTTTATATAAATATTAGCTGATAGTAGTATAGTTTTATTAGATAGTTAAACTATTATTCTTATATTTAGCGTGACTTAGTAGACTGTATATATATATATATATATATATATATATATATATATATATATATATATATATATATATATATATATTTACCTATATCATAGTACTTGTTTTTGTACTTGTTATTGTAGTTAAACCATGTCAGAAAAACAAAAATCAGGATTTAAAAGGTGTGAGTGTGGTCAGAAAATGTTGGTTACAGACAATCACTCCACCTGCGTGTAATGTTTGGGCTCTGTACACCTACAAGAGGTGTGCTCTATCTGCCATTCCTTTAGCGCCAGGGTCCTCCTGGAAAGGAGAAGGAAATTGGTGGTTAGAGGACTCCTAAAGCATGAATTTCAGGCTTCTTTAGATAAGGCTGACACCTCTTCCAAAGCTTCGAAGGGGTCAAAGTCTTCCAAAGGATCCTCGGAGCCCAAGTCATTGACTCCGAGTTCCTCAAGTATGGTCCGTGCATTGGCTCCACAGTCCTTGGAGCTGTGTATCGAGTCCTTATCTTGGGGTCCAGTTGTGGAACCGATTGAAGGATTGGAGACTGAGGGGTCTCCAGTATCAGTTCCACAACTGAATCCTTCAATCGGTTCCATCTTCGGCCCCTTCGACCCATCCCTCAACTCATTCTTCCAGGCTTTCCAATGTGTATCTGGACCGAGTGGTTAAGAGACTTTTAGAGAACCCGGCCCTGGCCAAAATGCTATCTGCTTTGAGCTCTTCGGCTTCGAAGCCTGAAATCCCCCCCATGGCTTCTCCACCTCCTTGTCCAAAGCCAATCGAGCGTTCAGAGCCGGGTCAGATGGAACTGATATTGGTAGAACCCTTGGAGACGAGGTTTGATCCTCCTCCCTCGGCTCCATCGACGTTGATCTCCTCGGTCCCGACCGGGGAATCTCGGGGCTGACAGTCCCTCGCTGGCTCCGGGGTGGAGAGTCGAACCGATACTTCGGTTCTGACTCTTCCACTGGGGGCTTCGGTGCAGGTGGCCTCGGCCCCATCCTCTGGATTGGAGCAGAGGGTCTCGGTCCGGGGAGAGCTTCCGATCTCTTCGGAGCCGACTGACTTCTCGGACCGGGATTCTGGTGCCTTCAATGCCATGAGGAAGGTTATGGCTGCCAAGACCACTACCTCCTCAGATCTGTCTTCCCCTTCCCCTAAGGGGCCTCATTCTACCTCTTCCCCACAGATCCCCACAAAGTGTCGAGATCCAGGGCCTCAGGTATCCCAACTGGGTGGCTCCTCCTCTCTAGGAACTTCACCGGACGCCCCCACTGATGAAGTTCCTAGGAAGATATTGTGCAAGAGGAGGCACTTGGATTCCCCACAGGAATCTCTGACATCAGATACCGACTTGGAGGAATCAGAAGGGTCCCCACAATCCCCCTCAGAGGATGTCTCATTCGCAGACATATTGGAAATCTTAAGGCAGAGGGGTGATTGGCAGTCCCTTGCCCCTTCTGAGGATGAGTCGGTCCTCCTGAAGGCTTTCGGATCTCAACCATCCACCTCCTGGGTTACTCCGCCCTTCGATGAACTGATGGAACTGGTTGCTTGAAGGGCGTGGGAATCTCCTGACTCAGTGGAACCAGTCCCACGGAGGCCCAATAAGTTTATTACTTCCCCCACTGACAAGGCTTTTCTTACAAAAGGAGTCCCAGTTGATGCCATGGTGGTGGCGGCGGCCACCAAGAAAGAGATGTCGGAAACCTCTTCTGCTGTCCATCCTCCTAATAGAGATTCTAGGATGATGGACCGATATGGGAAACGCATATTTAATTCTGCGGCATTTTCCATGAGGTCGCTCAACTACCTGACACATTTTACCCGCCTTCAACGAGATCTCCTAAAAGAGCTGGGAGATACTCTTCAGGGTAATACAGCTGATGCAGTCTCTGAAAAGGTGACTGCACAACTCAACACCCTTAATTCAATAGTAAACTCATCCATGCGTCTCATTTCGTATGCTGCCAATGGATCGAGTAGGGCGGCAGGCTCAGCGATAGCTCTTCGGAGGCAATCCTGGATGTGCCTTTGCTCCTTTGCAGAAGCCTTTAAATCTTCATTTGTCAATACCCCATTCGACGGGTCCAGCTTGTTCGGACCCAAAGTTAAGGAGACACTTACTAGGTGTGAACAGGAAGGGAAGACTCTGTCTGCTGTAGGGGTCCGTTTTTCCACTCCAACCAGACCGTACTCCAAAGGACAATGAAGTGGGAAAATGTGGTTCCGAAAACCTCAAGGAGCTTTCCAAAACACACCTACTAATACCCCCTCTAGAGGCAGAGGAGGGGCAGAAATGGAAGATGCCGTCCAAACGGCAGAGGCAGTCCGCAGAACCAGGGTGACAGGGATCAGTTTTCTGGTAATCCCTATCAGTGTTCCTGAAAGGAAGCCCGGCTGTCCTTCTCTGGAGGCAGTCAGGGGTCACTTGGCTTTATACCCAAACACCTGGCTAAACATCACAATGGACTCTTGGGTAAAAAGTGTCATTACCAGAGGTTATTACATTCCCTTTATAAAAACCCCACCTATATGTACAAAGATCCCAGATGTAACGTACCATCCAGTCTGAGAAAACTAGCAGCCGTAGAAATCCAAAAGCTGCTGGACAAAAGAGTCATCCAGCCAGTCCCGGTGGACCAAATAGGATCTGGAACTTACTCAAGGTTTTTTTTAGTTCCAAAGAAAACAGGGGACTGGAGGCCCATACTAGACCTCAGCAAACTCAACACCTTCATCAAGAAGGAAAAGTTCTGGATGGTCACACTGCAGTCGATTCTCCCGTTCCTAGCAACGGGTGATTGGATGTGCTCTATAGATCTCAAGGATGCTTACTACCACATCAAAATGGACAGATCATCCAGAGATCACCTGCGTTTCTGGCTGGGGGCCAGTCATTATCAATTCAGAGCCCTGCCCTTTGGTCTCACCACAGCCCCCAGGGTGTTCACCAAATGTATGGCAGTGGTCACGGCTCACCTGAGATGGATGGGATTCCGGGTGTTTCCATATCTGGTCGACTGGCTCTTCAGCACCACCTCCAAGCATCAACTAATCCTAGCAAGAACTACACCATAGACCTTTGTTCCCAGTTGGGCATAACCCTAAATTTCAAAAAATCTGCACTATCGCCCTCGCAGCATATTACATTTATAGGGGCAGAACTGAACACCATCAATGCAAGGATCAGGTTGCCCCAATCAAGAATTGTAACTCTAAAAAATCAAATATCCAGTCTCTTAGCCCGCAACAAAGCTCCAGCGTCCCAAATACTACAGCTTTTAGGCACAATGGCAGCCACTTTGATAGCAGTTCCGTTAGGCCGCATGCAAATGCTCCAGTGGTTACTTTTCGCGCTATGGTCTTACCAACAACTACTCATGTCACACGAGATACAGTTAACCAATCTTTGCAAGAAAGATCTCAGTTGGTGGTTGCACAGCAACCAAGTGATAATCGGATGTCCCTTCGTTCTTCCCCAACCCACAGCCACAGTGACCACGGATGTTTCCCTGATAGGGTGGGGGGGCTATTTCAGGGAAAGACGGTCCAAGGCACTTGGTCAATCATGGAAACGCACTTGCATATAAATGTCCTAGAGCTGAGAGCGGTGTTCCTAGCATTGCAACACTTTCACGACTCTCTTCCTCCAGGCACAATTGCTATCCAGACGGACAACATGTCAGCTGTCTGGTACATCAACAAACAAGGAAGAACCAGATCGTACCCTTTATGCCGGGAGGCCCTAAGGATTTAGCAATGGGCTGTATCCACCAGACGCTTTCTGATAGCGAAGCACATCCCGGGGCCATCCAACGTGATAGCGGACAAACTAAGCAGAGCTATGCTGTTGCCTCACGAGTGGTCTCTCAACCAACAAGTAGCGGAAAACATTTTTCACAGATGGGGCCAGCCTTGCTGTGACCTATTTGCATCTCTGATGAATGCTAAATGTAGCAGCTACTTTGCCCTTTATCCCCCACCTGGGAATGAACCGAGGGATGCGCTCGTACACGATTGGCCTCCGAGTCTCCAATATGCCTTTCCGCCAATACCTCTAATTCCCAAATTCATGCAGAAAGCCAAAAGTCTGGGAAGGACTGTGATTTTAATAGCCTTGGCCTCGGCAGATTTGGTTTCCCTTCCTGCGGAAATATCAAGTGGAAGAACCATGGATCCTGGACCCAGTGCCAGATCTTCTGACTCCATCTGTTCTCCATCCCTCCCTCACATCCCTGAAACTGACAGCTTGGCTGCTCCGATTCCCACATTAGCCAGGTCACATGAGTTGTCTTCTGCGGTCCAACATATTACAGTTTCATCTCATAAGCTATCTACCAGGAAACTATATAACAGCAAATGGAAACAATTCGTTCACTGGGCTTCTCAACATGACACGGACCCTTATGTAGCACCTATCCATACCATTTTAGAGTTCTTGTCATCATTGTTCCATGATGGCATGGCTGCTGCCACCATTAGAGTTCAATTGGCTGCTATCTCAAACTTCCATGTAGGCTTCAATGGCTCTAACATCATGTCGCATAGGCTTTATAAAGCATTTTTAAAAGGAACCCACCATCTCAGGCCACCTATTAGGCATCCTGTCTACCCCTGGAATTTGAATCTGGTTTTATCCCAACTGATGCTCGCCCCCTTTGAACCTGCTTCATCTTGTCATTTAAAGTTTTTGTCTTGGAAAACCTTATTCCTGGTAGCCATTACATCTGCACGTAGGGTCTCCAAACTTCAAGCCTTGTCCTTCAAACCGCCATATTTGATAGGGTGTCCCTCAGGACTAATCCTACCTTTCTTCCCAAGATCTGTTCGGAAAGTAATTTAAATCAGTCCATTGAGCTCCCAACCTTCTTTAAACACCATACCAACAAACTAGAATATATGTTACACAAGCTTGATGTGCATAGACAACTGAGGTTCTATCTGGATAGAACGAAGGATTTCAGACAATTGGACCAACTCTTCATGTCTTATGCAGAGAATAAAAAAGGTTTCTCAGTATCAAAAATCACACTTTCCAAGTGGCTCTCTGATTGCATCAGATTCATTTATGCTTCCACTAATCAGCCATTAGAAACCAACGTCAAAGCCCATTCTACACAAGCTGTTTCTACATCATTGGCCCATGCAGCTCATTTGCCTTTAGATACAATCTGTGCAGCTGCCACGTGGTCAAAACCTCACACATTTATCACTCATTACAAAGTGGATAAGACCTCCAAGGACAGGGCTATGTTTGGTTCCACTGTGCTCAGGAATGTTCTCCCGTGAGCCACCCAGGATTAGGGTGCTTGGGACGCTACCCACGTGTAAGAACAAAACAGCGAGATAGAACAACTTCACATAAAGAAGTTATGCCCTTACCATAATGTTCCATGTGAGTTGTTCATCAAGCCTTTTTGTTCTTACATTCCCACCCACCTTCCCCCTCCAGTCGAGTGAGATGGTTGCCCTGGTAGATTGGTTCAGCTGTCAGTCTGTTTATACATTCCAGCTCTTCTTGTTTCCTTCTACTCTTATAGTTACCTAAGTAGGTAGACTTTATAGTCTTATTCTGTCTGTAGGCTGCCTTGGTTGCAGCATACTAGATCTGGGGATTCATAGCAGGGCATCATGGGATATTCACTGGGTCTCAAGCTTCTGTGAGAGTCTGAGCTTGAAAAGCGGCTAATTCGACCCACGTGTAAGAACAAAAAGGCGAGATGAACAACTCACATGGAACGTTATGGGAAGGGCATAACTTCTTTTTTATTGGCCGTTTAGGCAGTTCTTCCATCTCTTTCAACGTTCTAGTTTAAAAACCTGCATTTGCGCTTCTTTCCTGCCTTTAAAGTAACTAGTCTAGTCCAAATACAGATTTGCTGTATCCAGGACTGTTTGTAAGCTTTTGGGCGGCGTCAAAGTCTGCTCTTCAATTTTTCCCTTAGATCTACTAGTTCTCTCCTCTCCTCTCCTGAACTTTTACTAGCTTATTAGTCTAACACTTTACCAGAATTCTTGTAGCAATTATTGTAGCACACAAAATTACTACTAGCACTAAACGTTCTACAAGGAAACAGCTCTAGTACTTATTATTAATGCCTCCCCCTCCAGGCATGTCTAAAGGTCCGTTCACTGTGCTTTCTCCTATTAAGCTGGTGAGCTTGGGCATCCTGAGACAATGTAGCAACTGCCTCATGTACACTGACAACCCTCTCCTATTACCTCCCAACACAGACTTGCGAGAGATGCACTTATATAGCCAAATTGGAAGCCATGCACTCTCCAGCCAAGACTGGAATAGCTGGTCAAGAGGAGAAGGTCAACACTTGCACTACACCGCATGGAACACATAGCCCTCCAGAACACACACCAGCACTACCTTCACATAAAAACACAAACCCCACACCCACCTTCACAGAGGCTCTCAATAAAAATCTACCCAAACAGCAGAGACCTCCAAGGCAGAAACGCACTCGACCACAACACAATACTAATCATGAGACACATAACTCTCCTAAGCAGTGTGCCACTCAACCAAAGCCCCTAAAGCAAAGCAGCATGCCCAACACACTAGTCATAGGCGACTCGATAGTGAGGCACACTGATGTCCCACTCATTAGGTTGAATAAGGAGAAAGTAACAGTCCGCTACCTGTCAGGCATCAGGATCCACCACATAATGCACACTCAGGTCCCTCAACAACAGGTACAAATATGACTCTGTCATTGTACAAGTGGGTGTGCATGACCTGAGACATATCTCCCTGGACTACATGAAATGAGACATGGGGGAGCTCTTGGATTATGTAGCCCAGGTGGGTATGACCCTACCGCTAAGCAGCATTCTACCATCACCCAGAATGATACCACAGTACAAGCAGAAAGTGTTTGATTTCAACAATTGGCTATGTTTCTGGTGTCATTCTAAGGGGATCCAGTATCTGTCTGCCTGGGATGACATGATTGACAGACCTTGATGTTTTGCCAGAGATGGCCTGCATCTGTCACCTCTGGGCTTCTGGATACTGGCCAAAGCTCTTTCCACCCCTATAATGCCTTTTTTAGGCAGTGTTCCAAAGATCAAATTACCATCATAACAGCTAGAAACAAATGCAATCTGAGGGTCATGCAGCTCAACGCTTGAAATCTAAATCTCAAAATGCACTCACTTGAAGCACTCCTTAAAATGGTGAACATCAACATTTGTGCAGTAACAGAGACTTAGTTCAAGGCAGCAGAAAGCACCCGTGCACTACCAGGCTATAACTCATTCCACACTTTTTGGCCCCAGAACTTGGACCGAAGCTCCAAAGGTGGTGGTGTTTCCATATTCATAAAGGATGCACACACCTCCAGACTGGCAGCCCAACATAACGCATCTGAGATACTTTGGGTGCAGCTAACATTGGGTAAGACATCACTTCAAGTTATAGGCTGCTATAGATCTCCAACCATGTCCCAAGACTCACACTCCATGTTCCTAAGCACCCTGGAGAATATTAGGGTCCAACCTAACACTCTCATACTGGGCGATTTCAACTACCCCTCCATTAACTGGGAAAACTACTCATGTACCAATACACTTGCCTAATGTTTCCTGGAATTCATTAATTCCAATGCCCTGGACCAGCTCATTCTTACACCCACTAGAGGTAACAACATCCTTGACCTGGTCATTGCTAACATGGGTGACTTTTGCTCAACACCTATAGTCAACTCCTGCCTGGTTAGATCCAACCACAAACTAATCACCTTAGAAATCCATAGCCCCCCCCTTCCCCCCCCCCCCCGTAAAGGTAACCACCATGAAAAACGTCTCCAGCTAATTTTGGGCTCTTAAAAACAGTGGTGGCTAACTTCAGGGTGCCCATGCAAATGGAGAACAGTTGCATGACCTCCAAATCATACAACAATGCACTTTACGAACACGTACACAAATGCATGGATCTCGCCATACCCAATAGAACCAAGGTGCTCTCCTCCAAAAAAAGGAAGCCAATCTGGTGCTCCCATGCCATAAACAAACTCTACAACAGAAGAAGGAAACTGATGCGGAATAAGGTGAAGCCTCAAGACTGGAAAAACTCCCTTATCAGCCTCAACAAAAAGTTGAAATCCCTCATCAAGTCCTCTAAAGCTAGCTATGAAAACAGAATTGCAGCAGATAGTAAAGACAACCACAAGGCCTTCTATAGTTATGTAAGGAATCTCTACGACAATACCCACATTTGCTCTGAGCTACTGCACAATGGTACCTCCTATAACAAGCCAACAGATGTTGCCAATATACTGACATATAGATTCAGTGCCAACTTTACTCCTCCCCCAAGGAACCAGTCTCAATACCAGTAGATTGCCAGGCACCCAGTATTACTGCTGCACAGGTTAAAGCAGCACTGTCCAAGGCCAAGAATACAGCTTATATGGGACCTGACAATATCCCTGGCTGTGTTCTACATGAACTACAGAGTAAACTGGCACCTCACTTGTGTGCCCTGTTCAATCACAGCCTCACCTCAGGCTTTGTGCTTACTGAATGTCACACTGCTACAGTCATCCCTCTCCACAAAGGAGGAGTGACTGCAAACCCAGGGAATTATCTCCCATTAGCCTGATGCATCTGATATGCAAAGTTATGGAATGCATCATCATGGGCCTAATAAACAGGGATATAGGGAATCTCCAAACTCTGGATCCCACACAGTTTGGTTTTGTGAAGTGTAGATCATGCCTGCTCAATTTGGTCAACTAGTCAGTCACCAGAGCTGTGGATGAAGGCAAAGTAGCTCATAGAGCCTACCTTGATCTGGCCAAGGCCTTTGATACCATTCCCCACTCAGGAATCATGGAAAAACTCACTAAGCTAGACATCAACCCCTGTATCACTAAGTGGGTTGCAAACTGGCTCACAAGTAGAACCCACCGTGTGAAAGCAGCTGACTCCAAGTCAGACTGCTGACCAGTCACGAGTGGAGTCCCACAGGGTTCAGTCCTGGGTCCTCTCCTGTTTGGTATCTACTTCTCTGAAGACCAGGCCAACAAGAAGGGTCTCTGACTGACAAAGTTCACAGATGACTGCATGTTGGGAGCTATTATTAACTCTCCGAGTGATATTGACATCCTACAGAAAGGCCTCACCGAGACCAACGACTGGTGTCAGAACCATGGCCTTAAGCTCAATGCCATAAAAATGTGTTATCATCCCCTTTGGAAAAACCTGGTTCCCATGAATTACCACATTGATGGTTCTCCACTGAACACAGAAGGTGTTATATGAGATCTGGGAACACAGGTTGACAGCAGCCTCTCTTTTGACCACCACATTGCCACTCTGGTCAGAAAGTCCTTCTATGTGGCACATCTCATTACTAAGGATTTTGCATCCAGGAAGAAAGAGATCATTATCTTCCCTACTCTTCCCTCATTGGGCAAATCATTGAGTACAGTGCCCCATTTGGCATGTACCTCACTAGACACCCACAACAACTGGAGGGGTTGCAAAAGTACCTCACAAAGAGGATCCTAGGCCTTACTTGTCCTATATGGACAGACTCAAAAAACTCTGAATATTCTCTGTCTCATATCGCCTACTTAGAGGCGATCTCTGCTTGACTTACAAAGCCATGTCTGACCCAGCTCTGTTAGAAATGCTACATCTAAAGAAATCCCAATCCCTCCACACCATACACTCCAGAGACCTCAACCTCATTACCACAATCAACAGAACATGCTAGAGGGACAGGTTCATAACCCGGAGACTGCCCATGCTATGGAATAGACTTCCCATACATGTCAAGCAGAGCACCTCACTGGCCCTCTTCTAGAGAAATCTTAATGAGTGGATGGGAAATAGAAAATTCACCCCAGGGATCATTCTAGTGGCTTTACTCGACAGAGGCGCTGGGAACTAAGGTTGGGTGGCATGATACCAAGGTAATCCTATGGGTTAGGCTTGCAAAAAGGCTCCAGGGCCATTAGCCAAGTACAAAAAAAAAAAATTTCATCTGCTTTTACTGTACTTGTGTTTCTACCTACTTTTTTTACTTTTGCATCATCTTAAAAGTACTCAATTGTATTTATTACTGCTTGGTGTAACTCATTCTAAGCCTTTTGGTTTAAACACTTGGGCTTTGGACCAGTTGTTTTGCACTGAGAGGGTTTGTGGTCTGCACTGTAGTGGCAGAACAGGTAGCTTACATCCTTCTAGGTTGGGAACTGCTGATTGAGGGCTCAGTGTCTGTTATTCTAAAAGTGTATTAATTCTGGTTTAAGCACTTGGGCTTTCAGGCCAGTTATTTTACATTAAGAGGGTTCGTGGTCTGCACTCTTGTGGGAGGAGAGGCTGGACTCTGCCCTTCTGAGTTGGGAATTTCTGGTTGAAGGCTTATAGTGCATGCATATCTGAACTGCTTCTTACTGAAGTTGGTGCCTTGTTTGCTGTGGCATAGACTGGATTCGGGCCTGCTGGATCTAGCTTTGTTTGTGTAACTTGAGCACTAATCCAGGCATTCTCTAAAGTATTCAATTGTATTTATTACTGCTTGGTAGTAACTTGATTAAAGTGTAGCTATCATTCTAAGTCTTTTGGATTAAGCACTTGGGCTTCAGACCAGTTGTTTTACATTAGGAAGGTTTGTGGCATGCACTGTGGTGGCAGGACAGGTAGCTTTCATCCTTCTAAGTTGGGAACTGCTGATTGAGAGCCCAGTGTCTGTTATTCTTAAAGTGTATTAGTTCTGGTTTAAGCACTTGGGCTTCAGGCCAGTTATTTTACATTAAGAAGGTTTGTGGTCTGCACTCTTGTGGGAGAAGAGGCTGGACTCTGCCCTTCTGAGCTGGGAATTTCTGGTTAAAGGTTTATAGTGCCTGAATATTTGAACTGTATCTTACTGAAATTGGTACACCTTGTTTGCTGTAGCATAGACTAGATCCAGGCCTGCTGAATCTAGCTTTGTTTATATGCTTGTTGTTTGTTTGCTTGTTATTTCCATGGAACGCTAATTCCACAAAAAGCGGCTTCTCAGCTTCTGTGGATCACTAGTGATACCTGCATTGCTTACTATACTTATTTCCTTGTTTCACTTGAAAGAAAGTTACTGTTTGTCGTTTTGCATTTAAGTTACCTGTAACACATTGCACTTAAGTTACCTGGCACTTGCTCACTAAAGCAATTATATAAGTCAGCACTAAAAATTAAAAGCACTACACCCTCACTCCCCATTGGCCCTGGTTTTCAATTATTAAGGAATTCCCAATATTATTCTAGCATGTCCAAAGGTCAGTTGTCAATCTCCTCTCCGGTCCAGCTGGTGAATCTGGGAATCTTGAGGCAATGTTACAACTGCCTCATGTACACAGACAACCCTCTCCTCCTCCCAACAAATTCCAACACATGTGAGAGAAGCAACCATATAGCCAAACTGGAGGCTAAGCTCTCTCAACTCAGTACTGGCATAACCAGTCAGGAGGAGAAGGAAACCACACTCACTACAATTCCAGTCTCACATAGACCTACCACGACAGCAAACCAAACACATAATCACACAAAAACATACTGGAGGCTCTAAATAAAGATCTGCCAAGCAGCAGAGACCTCCAAAGCAGACACCCAAGCAGCCGCTACCCCAAAACAAAACACGTGCAACACATATCTCACAAAGCCAGTGTGCCAAACAGTCACAGCCCTTAAGACTAAACAACACACCTGATACACTTGTAATAGGTGACTCTATCGTCAGGCACACTGACGTCCCGCTCACCAGGCTGAACAAGGAGAGGGTCACGGTGAGCAGCCTGTCGGGCTAGGATCCGCCACATAACACAAGCACTCAGGTCACTCCAAGGCAAGTACAAATATGACTCAGTCATTGTCCATGCTGGTGTGAATGACCTGAGACGTACCTCCCTGGACTACATGAAAAGAGACATAAAGGAGCTCTCTGAGCATGTAGCCCAGGCCGGTATGACCCTGACCTTGAGTAGCATCTTACCCTCACCAAGAATGATGTCACAATATGAAGACAAGATGATCAATTTCAACAATTGGCTTAAGTACTGGTGTCATTCAAAGGGGATCCAATGCCTGTCAGCTTGGGATGATATGCTCAACAAGCCACGATGCTTCGCTAGGGACGGCTTGCACCTGTCACCCTGGGCTTTCAGATATTGTCAAAGGCTCTTGCTACCTCCATAGTGCCTTTTTAGGCAAGGCTCAAAAGACAAACCCACCTCCATAGGTATCACAAGGGATAAGAAACTAAGAGTAATGCTACTCAACGCCAGAAGTCTAAACCTCAAGATGCACTTTTCGAAACTCTCCTTAGCATGGAGAACATCGATATCTGTGCAGTAACAGAAACCTGGTTCAGGGCTCCCGAGAGCACCCCAGCACTACCAGGTTATACCTCATACCATGCTTTTCGGCCCCAAAACTTGGACCGAACCACAAAAGGAGGAGGAGTATCGATATTCATCAAAGATACCCACACCTCCAAGTTGGTGGCAAAGCACGAAGCATCAGAGACTATCCATGTGCAACTAACAGTGGGTAAAACTGCCTTTCAGTTTATAGCCTGCTACAGACCACCCTCCCAAACCCAGGAACCCCACTCGGCCTTCCTGAGAACACTGGAAAATATGAAGGTCTCTCCAAACACCATTATATTGGGCGACTTCAACTACCCAAACATAGACTGGGAGCATTACTCTAGCTCCAACACCCTAGCCCAAAGGTTCCTAGAATTTATAAACTCAAATGCTATGGAACAACTTGTTACCACTCCCACAAGAGGGGAAAACATACTGGACCTGATCATCACCAACATGGGGACTCTATGCTCCAGACCAGAAGTGTATCCCTCACTGGTAAGATCAGACCATAAAATAATCTCACTGGATATTCACATCCTGACCCCACCCCCCCTGCCCAGAAAACCACAGTGAAAAACTTCTCTAAAGCAAATTTCACACTCCTCAAAACTGAGGTGGAATCCTTTAAAGCCCCGGGCCTGTGGAAAATACGGCCCAGACTGCAGAATCCTTTATAAACGCATTCTATGAACACCTTCAGGAATGCATGGATCATGCGATCCCAAATAAAACCAAGACCCAATCCTCCAAAGGCAGACGTCCTGTCTGGTGGACCCCAGCCATAAACAAACTATACAATAGAAGGAGGAAGCTACTAAATGATAGAGCAAAATCCCAAAAAGGGAAGGCATCACTGATCAGTATTAGCAAAAAACTATGGGCACACATAAAATTGTCTAAGGCTAGCTTTGAGAGAAAAATTGCACAGGACACTAAGGATAATCACAAGGCTTTCTTTAGTTATGTTAGGAACCTGGGTGGTAATTCCCAGATATGCTCAGAATTAGTCCAAAATGACAAAAAATACACCGAACCCACAGACATTGCCAACATCCTAGCTGACAGGTTCAGCGCAAACTTCTCCCCCCCCCCACCAAAAGGGCAAATATCTATCCCAGCAGAGTGCTGCCCCCCTGACATCTCAGATGCTCAGGTAAGAGCCGCCCTCTCCAAAGCAAAAACACAGCATCAATGGGACCAGATGGTGTCCCAGGCTGCGTCCTACATGAACTCCAAGAAGAGCTAAACCCAAACATAAAACTACTGTTCAATCTCAGCCTTACTACAGGATATGTGCCCAAAGAGTGGCGTACAGCAACAGTGGTCCCTCTCCATAAAGGTGGTGCCTCAATGGATCCTGGAAACTATCGCCCCATAAGCCTGACTAGCTTGGCCTGCAAAGCTATGGAAAGGATCATCATGGACCTCATAAATAAAGATATTGGGGACCTACAAACACTGGATGCCACCCAGTTCGGCTTTGTTAAGGGCAGATCCTGCCTCTTAAACCTGGTTGATTTCTTTGAAACAGTCACCAAGGCCATTGACGAGGGGAAGGTGGTCCACACAGCCTACCTGGACCTCGCAAAAGCCTTCGATACAATACCCCACTCAGGCATTATAGATAAGCTCACCAGCTTAAATATAAGACCCTATGTCACTAGATGGATTGCAAACTGGCTCAAGGACAGAACCCACATGGTTAGCATTGCTGGAGCCATGTCAGACTCCAAACCAGTTACAAGTGGTGTCCCACAAGACTCAGTCCTGTGACCTCTCTTGTTCGGTATATATTTCTCGGAGGTACAGGCCAACATGGAAGGACTGTGGCTGACCAAGTTTGCAGATGACTGCAAACTGGGCGCCATAATCGACTCTTCAGTCGACACAAGCATCCTCCAAAAGGGCCTCATAGAAACAGACAACTGGTGCCAGAGCCATGGCCTCAAGCTAAATGCCAAAAAGTGTAAAGTCATCCCCTTTGGCAAATCAAAGTGCCCACAAATTACCACATAGGTGGTAATCCATTAAGTACAGAAGAAGTAATTAGGGACCTGGGGACCCAAGTTGATAGCAATCTCTCATTTGACAACCACGTGGCCAAAGTGGTTAGAAAAACATTTTATATAGCCCACCTAATCATGAAGGGGTTCACATCTAGATCAGGGGACGTCATCGTGCCTCTTTACTCATCCCTCATCAGGCCCATAATTGAGTACAATGCCCCTTTTGGGATGTACCTTAAAAGACACCTGCAGCAACTGGAAAGACCCCAAAAGTACCTCACCAAGAGGATCAAAGGGCTCAAACAGATGCCATATGCTGCCCGGTTAAAGAAACTCCAGCTCTACTCAGTGGCATACCGCCTGTTCAGAGGCGATCTGTGCCTGACGTATAAAGCCATGTCAAACCTGGAATTAATGGACATGCTGCACCTCAGAAAATCCAAATCCCATCGAGCTACGTGCTCGAGACTTGAACCTCAGCACTGAAATAAATAGGACATGCTGGAGGGACAGATTCATAACCCAGAGGCTCCCTTCACTCTGGAATAAAATCCCAGTCCAGGTTAGGCAGAGTCCCTCATTGACTCTCTTCAAGAGGAATCTTGATGAGTGGATGGGAGATCGTAGGTTTACCCCGGGTATCACTTCTGTGTCACTGTTAGACAGAGGCACAGTATACTAACCTCGAAAAAGGGCATAGCAAAATAAATTTAAAATGGGTGGCGAAAGCCAAACACATTCTGGCTAGGCTTATAAATGCCCTAGGGCAGATAGCCTAGTATACACGTATGAACCTATGAACCCTTTTCATGCAACGGGACAGGGACATTTGCCAGAAACTTTTATGCAGAGTGGACTTGCTCATACAGAACAAGGGATTTCTGATTCATCTAAATATACAAAATCTGAATCTCTTTGGATGATGAGTTTTTGATTCCTTTTAGGCAGTTTTTTTTTTTCTGAAAACATGCAAAAGGTATTTACGAAGGTAAGAAATTCTGCTGCTAGAAATTGTATTTAGCCAAATGAAAAAATATTTCCCTTTGGTGCCAAAATAGATAACAGAACCCATTTTGGACATCCTCGTTTCTCCAATACCTGTGTTAATTCCTCAGTTTTGGCCTAACATGCATATTCAGTAAAGGTACATCCTTCAATAATATCAGTCTATTTGCCACTGAACCCCTTGATTTTTGTTATTTCAAATTAAACAATTTTAAAGTAGGGCTACTAAGAAAGAAGGAGAATTCTCTTAGAATTTGAATTTTGTTTTGCAAATGTTATTTCAACATCCATCTGAACAAGTAGCCAGCTCTTCTCTAAAATATTTAACTTACTAGTAGCTTTAAATTCTACAAGATAGATATCTGAGTTGCAGGTCATATCTATCCAACCTTTCTTGTTTTGTTCAGAAGAGCGGAGTCAGTCTTATAACCAAGCCGTACTTTATCCCCAAATTAGGTTCTGAGTTAACTTAATTGAACTGCCATGGTCTCTATCTTATGCAATAACCCATAAAATAATAAAGTGAGAATCCTTCATTATGCGGAGATACAAAGACAGTTGATATAGTACCCCTATAAAACCAATCAACTTTTTCCTTCATATGATAGTAAGAAAAAAAAGGGAAAGACGGTTTCTTATGAAGCTATCTCCACCTATCTTATATCTATATATCTATATCTTAAGGTTCATTCTACTAGAGCAGTTGCTGCATCTGGGCCTTTATGAATGGGTGTAAACTCTAGATCCATTTGGAAGTAGCTACATGGTCCAGTTTTTACTCAGCAAATATTGCAGACTAGATGGTCTGATATTTTAATTTCCATTCGTTCCTCAACAAATAGGTTCGGATCCAACCCTTGGATCTAGACTAAGATATTTTTTCCCGTTTGTGAAACACTAAAAACTCTTGAGCTCCTCCTTTACCCACAATGCACTAATTCTCTAAAATACCTCAGATCTCATTTTGCTGCCTTTGCATACAAACATAGTCACTGCAAACTCTCAAGAAGTAGTGTTTGTGAGTATATTTTTCTAACTCATATGTTTTTTTAAACTTTATAATTATACATCCTCCATTGTCTTTTATGCTGTAGTAGTGTAATTCTCTAATACCATTGTTGGTAATCTTTCTTTCCTGAATTACCATCATTGGTAATACTTCATTTTCCCCTTTTTTTCTTTTCTTCTTTCTTTTTCTTACAAAAATCTGTCTACTGTTTGTTCCTTTAAATTAGATTGTGGCTGAAAAATCTTCTGTTTTTAAAAAATGAACAGCCTGTGGCCATAAAATTCCAGATTGATGCACACTCAGAGTGTGTATATTGTTTAGGCCCAGCATATTTAGATTCTGCTTATGATATATGTAAAGCTCTCACCCTAGGGCATTAACTGACTGAAAGAATAAGTTGATCTTGAGAGGGTAACTTCCTTCTAAATCTTCTGAAGCAGCATCTAGGGCTCAAACCCGTAATAAAACTGATAAAAAAGAGGCTAAAAAGCATTCCCCAGATCCAACAAGCTCCACAACTCTGGACGCAGAACTGCCTCACATGTTTATGAAAACTTCAGATCCAACCCTTTCAGATCCAAAGACAAAATCTTCATTGCCAACCCCTTTGGATTTGAAGACAAAATAAGATAAATCACCATTGATCAGATCTCCTCTGCTCTTGGATCTGGTGTCCTCCTGTCTCGCTTCTCCCTTTCTAGATTGGTCTCCCAAGTGTCACCATTCTAGAACTTCATCCATATCATCTTCGTCTCATTCCTCCAGAAGTCTGACTGAAACTAATGTGGAAAGGAGAATGAGAAATTCTTCTTGAAACAGATTCAAATGGGGATTCTCCTGGCTCCTACCCTATCAGTTCCAGAGACCTTTGTGAGTACTGCCTCACCTATACCATCTTCTTCTCTGATCCAACCTCTGGCTTCAGAGCAGTCACATCTGAGGATGCTTGTACCATCCACATCATATCTAAAGATCATGATATATTCTACTCCAGTGGCATCTCTGAGTGGACGAGCTCTGAGCCCATTGGAGCTGGATCACCCTTGCAGCTGTAGCATCAGCACTGGATCCAGGATGTTGGAGTTGACTCCAAGAGTGTCAGAGCCATCTCTGCCCCTCAGAGCCTCAGCATTGGACAGCTCAGCTCCATCTCCTTCCTCGAGTAGTTTGCCTTCAAGTTGTTGGGAGCCTATGGTCTGGAAGCATGTCTTCTCAGAGCTATTGGACTCTTTCTCTCTGAGGCATTCTACTTTCAAGGTAGTAGAGAGAGCTTTCCCTACTCTTAGGGAAAGGATGTTTCCACCATCCTCAGCTCCTACTTCCCCGAACCAGTTGGTTTTGCATCTTGAGCCTCAACTTCCTACACCACAGGGACAGTGAGCCCAGAAAAGTCTCCAGGATACCCAGCAAGGTATATTGATATCTTCCAATACTTCTCCGGAACATCCTACTGAAGAAGTCCCTAGGAAGAGAAGGTGTAAGAGGAGGCACTTACAATCCCCTCAAGAGACTGTCACAGAGGACTTCAATGAGGGGGAAGGGTCCCCAAGATCAACACCTGGTGATGTCTCCTTTGGAGACATTCTAGAAATTCTCAAGCCAAGAGGGGGATGGTCTACTGACAGCCCTTCACAAGAAGAATTGGTGTTCTTGGAGGCTTTTGGAGCTGGCTTATCTACCTCCTAGGTGTCTCTACCCACCAATGACCTCATTGATTTGATCTCCTGATGGGTGTGAAAGGAGTCTGATTCTGTTGAAACAATCCCAAGGAGACCAGAGACAATCCTGGCACCACCTAAGAACAGGGATTCTGGAACAAGGGAGTACCAGTTGATGGTATGGTCATGGCAGCTGCCACAAAAAAAAAAGAACGTGTAGGGCAAACTTTCTCTGTTCATCTCCCTAACATGGAGGCTAGGGTGCTTGACAGATTCAGGAAATATGTATAAGCTTTATTGACTTTTGCACTTCAGTTGCTGAATTATTTGGCACACGTCACTAGACTCCAAAGGGATATGATTAAAGAACTTACCAAATCCCTCTCTGGGACCATTACTTCCAAGGCAGACCACTTGATTGCCTCACAGTTGTCTACCCTACAATCTATTTCAAACTTGTCCATGAGGCTCATCTCCCATGCAGCTAAAGGTACTTCAAGGGTGCTGGGTTCAGGCATTTCCACTAGGAGGCATTCCTGGATGTGCCTGTGTGATTTTGTGGAGCCCTTCAAGTCTTCTTTTGTCAATGGTCCCTTTGATTGTAGTTCTTTATTTGTCCCCAAAGTTAAAGACATAGTATCCAGGCGTGAGCAGGAAGGTAAAACCTTGTGTGCTGTGGCCATATGTTTTTGACCCCTCAAAGGACCTTTTCTAGGAATCAATGAGGTGGTCAAAAAATGTGGTTCAGAAAGTTCTAAGGTCCCTTCCAAGATCCATTTCAAGATAGTTCTCCCAGGGACAGAAGGGAAACTCTTATGGAAGAAGCCACCCATGTGGCAGAGGTGGTCCACAAAAACAAGGATCTAGAGACACCTTCTCACACAGATCCTACCAGCACTCTTGAAAGGAAGCCCAATCACCTCTGGAGGCAGTCAGGGGTCATTTAACCCTGCACCAGATAGCCTGGCTAGAGATTACAAAAGGTTATTTAATACCCTTTTTCCCTACTACCCTCTTAATAGTAAACAAAATCTCCAAAGTTCCACCCAATCAGAGGGAAGCAGCAGCACTAGAAATAAACAAACTGCTAGAAAAAAGAGTAAGCCAAGAAATTCCACCAGGCCAGAGAGAGTATGGAACTTACTCAAGATTCTTTTTAGTGCCAAAGAAAACAGGGGTCTGTAGACCAATTTTAGATCTCAGCAATCTGAACAAGTCAGTACAATACACAAAGCTCAATATGGTCATGGTTCAGTCCATTCTGGCTTTTCTGCACAAGGACAACAAGATGTGCTCAATAGATCTTCATGATGCATGCTATCATATCAAAATGAATAGATGATCCAGAAGATACCTACACTTTTGGTTGGGAAACAGTCATCCCCAGTTCAGACCTCTGCCCTTTGGTCTCACCAAAGCCCCCAGGGTGTTAACTAAATTTATCGCAGTAGTAACAGCTCACTCCAGACTGTGGGGATTGTGGGTGTTTCCTTATTTGGATGATCAGCTCATAACCATTCCAACCAGGCATCATCTGATCAAAGCATGAGATTATGTACTCCAGTTATGCTCCACCTGTGAATTTCCATCAACTACAAGAAATCTGATCTCAAACCATCTCCAGTATTGGAGTTCATCGGAGCCTTGCTCAATAAGGTATCCTTGACAGCCTCTATCCCTGTACAAAGGATTCAAACCATTCAATTCCAGGTCACAAAGATCATTTAACTTCTCCTTTTTCAACTTGTTTGATCCTTCAAGCACTGGGGTCAGTGGCTGCTGCAATAATTTTTGTCCTGCTAGGAAGGTATCACATGAGAATTCTTCAGTGGACCATAGCAACTGAGTGGTCCATTCTTCACCAGCCTTTATCAACCCAAAACAAGATAACTCAGGTCCGCAAGAATTACTGCCTTTGGTTGATTACTCTTATCAGATAATGCAAGGTTGTCTCTTTATTCCTCCTCAGCCCAAGGCCATGGACACTTCCCAAATTTGGTGGGGAGATTTCTTGGGAAAGACAGTCCAAGACACATGGTCACCCAAAAAGGCCAATATGTATATCAATGATCTGGAAATGAGAGCTGTCCTTCTAGTCTTCCAGGCCTTCCAAGATACTGTCTGCTCCAGGACTATTGTGATTCAGATGGACATGTCAGTGGTCTGTTATATCAACAAACAAAGAAGTACCAAATCTTACCCCTGTGTCGAGAATCTATGACAGTGTGGTGATGGGTGATCTTATCCAGTCGATTTCTGATAGCAATGCACATTCCAGGGAAATCCAGCATTATAGCAGACATGTTAAGCAGGTCCATTGTAATGCCTCACAAGTAGTCAATCAACATGAAAGTTGCAGAAAAGATCTTTTGCTGATGGGGCCAACCTTGCTATGAACCCTTTGCATCCCCTCTCAACAACAAGTGCAGCAGGTATGCCCTTTTAAAGAAAGGGTTCTGTGAGATGTAAGTGACATTAGGTTAAGAATTAAGACAAATGCCTTATCACAGCATGTTATGAATTATCCTGATCATACTTTTCATTTTATGGCATTGGAAGTACTGACTGAAAATTCAAGAAAGGATGATCTGTGCAATTTGACAGAGATAGCAGAGATTCACTGGATCGCAGATCTGCAAGCAGATAAATTACTGGGATTAAATGGAGTGTTCCCTTTAAGACCTTTACTAAGAGGGCAGAAACTGAGAAGGAAGTCTTGATTGGTCTCTGCTTAAAACTGTTCAGTCTGAGTCTTTTGATGTGATCTGATGAAGGCATTTGCCGAAAGTGCTCATCACACAGAATTTATGTTTTAGAGTGTGTTCTGTTTTTATCTTAACATTAACGTTTTACTTCTCTGTGGTGGACCAGCTCTGCTCGTCTTCACTGCTACATTTTATTTTACTTAGCTACCTTTAACTGTCTGTGGTGCGTCTCACTTGTATTTAAAATGAGTAGTGGTCAAATTGAGTTGTGAGGTACCTAGATGGCATTTTCCTTTTCCATTTGAAGACATGTCTTATCATTTATTTTCTAACAATGTTTATTCAGTTTACTGTGTCTGAGCATGACTTTGGATAACAGAAATTCAGGGAATTCTGTCTTTTAGTTACACATAAAAACAGATAATTTAATAGATGTGTGCTCTTCCAAAGTAACATACTTTTGTAAATATCTTCTGCCAACAGCCCGAGAAAAAAATCAGTCATGAAGACATTTTTAATGCGATTAATCGAGTCCTTCCAAAGGCCATGGAGAAAGAAAGAGTTCTCAATATTCTGTTTGAGAATATAAATGTTATCTGTGGAACAGCAGGACGTAAAAACAGGTGTGTATGAAAAAAAATCAAATGTCTTTATTTTACTTTTATTGTTACTTTTTATATTTATACTACAAAGCGATTTATTATGGAAAACAATAATGTGCAAGATTCAGAACTGATGCTTGAAATGAAAGAAGTGAATACTAGACATGCAATCTGATAGCTATAGAGAGACTATCTAAAGACAAAGTTGGCAGGTCAGCTGGAATAAACTTGACTTAGGAAGTTGGCCATTTATACATTAGAAAGCCACAGAGAAGAGAAAAGAGTGACAGAGTCTGCAAGTACCAGATTACTTGGAACAAGTGGAAATTGAAGGAAAGAAAGTGTAGAATCTGACTTGAGGAAATATTACTTCACAGAGAGTGTGGGGCTCTGGAAAGTTCTACAGAATAAAGTAGCTGTGCAGTGGAAGTCGGTAAAGAAATTGTATCTGTCCATAGCAATGGTTTTCTTACCTTTTCCAGTAGTTTATTGCAAGTTTTCTATTCTGCAGAGACATCATTCCTGAAGAAAATTTGTCAGATGATTCTGGCATAGACAGAGACCGTGTCTTTTCTTTGTTTTATTCTCAAGCCCAAGACATTGATTGCAAGGAAGGTTGGTCCACACCAACTCCATTAGAGAAGTTTTGATTTCTGAAGACTAGTTCGAGGATAAATAATGTATTTTTGGGGTAACAAATGAATGCTCCCCCTAGATAGATAAATCTACTTGCAGCATATCATATCTTCTCTCATGCTATGCCCTTTCCTCCTCCTATGCTAAATTTATTGAATATGTTAAATGCTGCATGCAATAATCCTGACCCTCAAACTTCAGCCCCCTTCCCCTAAAAAAGCAGAAGACCATACTCCTGCTGATTAGTAGATAAGGTATTATACCAATAGCATAAAAAGAATGTCCTTATTCAAGTCTATTCTGTCAGGGATTGCTAGCTTGTTAGATTGTTCTGCCACACGTCCTTCAAAAGGTAGATCCTGTGTGAATCCTACAATTTCTAACTTGTATCAGATGTCTAAACATGCTTTGAAGGGTGTGTATGATTGTGCAAATACTCTGTCTAGGACCCCAACAACTGCTATTGTTTTGCGAAGATGTACCCGAGTATGTACTGACAATGTTTTGGATGAGGTAAAACCTGCAATTTTAAACTCTAATGAAGACAAGGAGATTTTGTTTGACCCTGCTGCTACTCAGGTGTACAGACAGTTTGATGATAGGGGAAAATTAATTCAGTGAGTTACTACTTTTTAAGCCCCACATTATAAATCTTACAAACTCTCTGACTTTTTTCTTTAAAAAGAAAAAGACAAAATAATCATTCCTTGCCATTTGCTGGCAAACAAGGAGCAAAAAAGATAATGGCATAAGGGGAACAACAAAAAAGAGGAACCCTTTCAGAAAAAGGGGCAGACTATACTTTCAAAATGACAATGCAAGCATTCCATCCCATCATCTCTGATCCCTACATCCCTGTGTCTGTCCTGTAGACTGGCTCTCGGCCTTTCCCTTCGGCATCATATTGTTTTAGAATCTTGCATACTAATACTCATTCAGGAGGGTTATAGCTGGCACTTGATACACATACCTTCTTCCAGGAGAATTATTCCCCACCCTCTAGACCAAGCAGAGTTTTTCCTCTGGTTCTTCAACACATGCTTACCCTAGAAGTCAGTCATACTACCATTGCCTTTAGACCAAAGAGAGGAGGGCTTCTACTCCAAAATGTTTGGGTTTCAAAGAACAAGCTTTCCTGGTAACCAATAACCTTGCAATGTGAAAGCACCAAAATTCAAAATGTTGACACTTGAGAGTCTGTTACCAATCATTCCTCTTATGAAATTTATGGTAATATTAGATCTAAAAGATGCTTATCATCACATCTTTATTATTTAGATTATTTACTGATGTTTACAGTCTTTTGCCAGATGTCAAGAGTTCTTAAATGGGTGTCTTCACTCCTAAACAACCTGGGCTCCCAGATAAATCTACAAAATCCTATATGACTCCATCAGACAGGACTGTGCTTTTAGATTGCTTTCTAGTTTTATATATATATATATATATATATATATATATATATATATATATATATAGTTCCCCTTCAAAAAGTTGAACATTCAGAAACTCGAAATGCATATGGCCGACGCCATATGCTCGAATTTCGGAAGCTCGACTTCGTGAAAGGGAAATAAAAAAAGTAACACAAAAAAAGTATTTCTGCAGGGGGGCAAGCCCCCCTGCACACCCCCCGCTACTTATTTATTCCAACTCCGAGATCACACTACAGCGCAGAAAGGGAAATCTCCCATTCTGCGCTGTATGCTGTCCCCCATTCACACAGTCGAGCGTCTACAATTTCGAGCATATGTTCTTTACCATATGCATTTTGAGATTATGGCCGTTCAGCTTTGTGAAGGGGAACCATGTATATATATATATATATATATATATATATATATATATATATATATATATATATATGACTGCTGTGTAGAACTGAATCAACAGCTCCTGTGGGAGGTTGAACTTCCTCAGCAGTCACAAAAAGTACATTCGCTGTCGTGCCATTTTTATGATGGACCCTACATTGGTCTCCCACTTCAAGTCCCTAGAGATTATAAATCCCAAAAACATTGAAACTTTCCACAACTGATACTGCAGTATTAAATATAAAGATGGGGGGATAATATTGTAGTACCACTCCTAAAGTCCACTGTCATCTCTGGAGTTTTAAGAGTGTCATCTCCAGATTATTCAGAATATACCAAAGGACCTGCTGCTCAACCTTCCATCTGTATGCAGACATCACCATTCCTGATGAGCCCAATAATAGTTGTTTTGTCTGTGTATTTAATAAGATTGACAGAAAGGTCCTTAGAGGTGCAGTCATTAGTATAGAGGGAAAATAGCAGTGGGGAGTGCACACATCCCTGGGTGGGATCCGCATTGATCATGCAATAGCTAGATATAAATTTCCTCAGTTTCACCTGCTATTTTCTATTGGTCAGAAAATTGGTGAACCATTGACAAGTTGAGGCAGGAATGGAAAACTCTGAGAGTTTCAAGTGAAGAAGTTCCAGAATTATTATATTATATGCAGAATGTAAGTGAACAAACAGAATCCTTGCATATGTCCCTGGCTTGTCAAGATGTTGCAAGATATAGTGCAGACCCCTATTAACTGCATCATCCATTGACCAGTTCTCTTGATAAGCAAACTGAAGGGGGTCCAGTGAGGGAGCTGTAATATCCTAAAGTAGGCTAACAACAGCCTTTCAAAAGTCTTAATGACAACCAATGTCAAAGCAACAGGATTATAATCATCCATTCCTGTTATACTGGACTTTTTAGGGACTGGAATTATTGTGGCATATTTGAAACATAGGGGGACTTCACTCAGCTCTAATGACTAATTAAAAATCTGAGTAAAATCAGGAGACAGATGATCAGCACACGTTTTTAAACAAAATGGTGAAACTCCATCTGGGTCTGCTGCTTTCTTAATGTTCAGTATTTTTAAAAAACGACACACATCCACTTCAGAGATAATTCATGCAGATCGAGTGTGAGAATGTGTGGAAGAGAAAGTCATATAAGTCTGAACACTGGCACAACTGGCAACAGTGTCATTTGCAACCTCGGGCTTATCAAACTTGCAGTAAAAAGCATTCAAGTCATCAGCCAGTTGGTAATTAGCTGCAGTGTAGGGGGTGGTTTCCTGTTGTTTGTAATGTTTTGTAGACCTTTCCACACTGATTCAGGATCATTGGCTAAAAACTGTTTTTTTCAGCTTTTAGAATACTTATTTTTAGCCACTTTGATTTCTTTTGTCCGTGTGTTCTTTGCCTGTCTAAAAAGTGTTCTGTCCCCACTTCTATAGGCATCTTCCTTCATCTGACGAATCTGCTTAAGTTTTGCAGAAAACCAGGGGTTGCTGTTGTTAAATGTTTAAGGTGCTTTTTGCTGTGTTTGTCTGGAAAAAAAAACTTTTAAAAACTTTATTTTTACTGGCATTTGTTGCTTGTTTTCACAGGGAAAGAGGCATCATTTTTGGCCTGACCATGAAACAAACTGCTGGTCCCATGGTCCGTCCTTCTTCCAGCCACCAGAAAAAAAACTTAAGCAAACAGCCTTTGCCACCACAGCAGGCTAGCACTTTGCCTCAGCTACAGGTGGGATACTCTGCTTTGGACGTTTGTTGTACCTCAAACCACTCGTCTTTTACCATAAAAGGCTGCATTCTACATGAACTACAAAATGAACTGGCACCCTACCTAAGTACCATGTTCAATCATAGCCTCACCTCAGGCTTTGTATCCACTGAATGGCGCACCACGACGGTTATCCCACTCCACAAAGGTGGAGCCACGATGGACCCCAGGAACTACCACCCCATTAGCCCGATGAGCCTGGTCTGCAAGGCCATGGAATGTATCATCATGGAACTCATAAACAAAGACATTGGTAATCTCCAAACTCTGGACCCTACCCAGTTTGGATTTGTAAAAGGCAGATCATGTCTCCTAAACCTGACTGACTTCTTTGAAGCAGTCACCAAAGCCATAGATGAGGGTAAAATGGTTCAGACAGCTTATCTAGATCTCGCCAAGGCTTTCGACACCATCCGCCACTCTAGAATTATAGATAAGCTCACTAAACTAGATATAAATCCCTATGCCACAAGATGGGTTGCCAACTGGCTCATGGACAGAACCCACACTGTGAAAGTAGCAGATTCCAAATCCGACTTCTGACCAGTGACAAGTAGAGTACCACAGGGTTCAGTCCTGGGTCCTCTCCTGTTTGGTATCTACTTCTCTGAAGTGCAGGCTAACACAGAAGGTCTTTGGCTAACAAAGTTTGCAGATGACTGCAAACTAGGAGCCATAATCAAAACTCCTAACGATGTGGACAAACTACAAAAGGGCCTCATTGAGACGGAGACCTGGTGTCAAAGCCATGGCCTGAACCTCAATGCCAAAAAGTGTATTGTCATCCCATTTGGTAAAAACTCTGTGCCCATGAACTACCACATAGCTGGTAGTCTACTTAATGCTGAAAATGTGATAAGAGACTTTGGGACACAGATGGACAGTAGTCTCTCCTTTGATAATCACACCACCACAGTGGACAGGAAACCCTTCTACGTGGCTCATCTCATCACAAAAGGATTCTCATCCAGAAAAAAAGAGGTCATTGTTCCCCTCTACTCATCACTCATTAGACCAATTATAGAGTACAATGCCCCTTTTGGTATGTACCTCACAAGACATCTACAACAACTGGAAAGACCACAGAAATACTGCACAAAGAGGATTACTGGACTCAAACAGATGCCCTACGCAGACTGTCTCAAAAAAACTACAGCTTTACTCCATCGCATATCGCCTACTCAGGGGCGATCTCTGCCTAACATACAAAGCTATGTCAAACCCAGAGCTGTTGGACATGCTCCACTTAAAGAAATCCCAATCCTTCCGAGCTACACGCTCTAGGGACCTAAACCTTGTCACCACAATAAACAGAACATGCTGGAGGGATAGATTCCTGTCCCAGAGACTTCCCATACTCTGGAACAGACTACCTATCTATGTCAAACAGAGCTCCTCATTAGCACTCCTCAAGAAAAATGTTGATGATTGGATGAGAAATGGGAAATTCACCCCAGGGATCACTTCTGTGGCTCTGCTTGACAGGGGCACAGGAAAATAATTTTCTTGGGTGGCAAAAGCCAGGGTACATTTTTTGTCTAGGCTTATATAGGCCCTAGAGCCAATAGCCTAGTACCTACCTATGAACCTAAAAAAACACTCATCTTTTACCAGGTGAGAGGTTGGCATAATGGTTAAGATGTTTACATTACAGACACAAGGTGCATGGTTTGATTCTCACATTGGGCAATTGGCTAGGCTTAAAATGTCCCACAAGGGTAGTTAGCCTAGTACTAATCTATGAACTTATGAACCTATAAATCCCTATGAAGTAGCACTTATAGCCGGTATAGACTGTGGGTTAGCGATGTCCTCTGCAGTTCTTGCGGTCCCCTCACTGGGCAAAGCAGAGTCACTCTTCTTGGTCTTAAAAGATGAAATATGTAAAGCTTCCCTATATTGTCAGAAAGTTTTGCCCATCATTAGGGAAACTACTGCTGCCACAAATAACACTATTTTCACCATCTTTCCTACCAAAAATAAAGCATAAAACTAAGCATATATCTACTCCTCATCAAATGTCATTAGACAGCAGTAGTTTACTAAGTCTGGCTCAGGGTTTAATTCAGGTTACTGAACCTTCTTTTATGGTAGCTTTTGGTAAAATATGATGCTTCTTTTCCTGAAAATATTCAAGATTTTGAATCTGAATAGGATGATGAAGGGATAGACATGGGGTTTTCTCCTCAGCCTTCCAATTCAGACTCAGAGGAGAACTCAGTTTCTGATTCTCCCCATGGGGGTTCTCATTCTCTGAGGTGATTTCTGGAATGTTTTCAGTGTGAAAATGCTGTGTTTTCTAGGTTCCTTAGAAATTACTACGAGATGTTACAGAAGGAATTTCCAAAACATGCATCCATTCATCCAGTTTTGCCTGCCTTGAGGAATTTGTGTGTTAGTGCTAGTAGTCTTTCTGCCAACAACCCAGCCAGCCAGCCAGCTGCTCCTAAAAAAGAAGATAGAATGTATGCATTTCCTCAGTATTTTAACTTTTTATACACTCTTCCCAAACCTGATCCAGCAGCTAGAGCTTTAGTTAATCCTTCTGCTGCTAAACACATAGATCTGATGTTGTCCATTTTCATCGTGTTCTATGATGGGTTTTGGATTTTACCTCAGATCCTGTCTCAGCACTTCTAGATGTGTGGATCTGGTGCTCTGACTCTACTCCTTCCCATAATCCCTCATCACCTTCCTCTTTTACCTCAGATCCCTTTTGCTGCCTGAAACAATGCATTTTTTTCTGGAGTTCTGATCTCCTGTATAGTTTTCTGAGGTGTATATTAGATCACCGAGCGCTTAAAAAAGCGAATGGAGGTTAATCAACCCTATGTAAGCAAAAGCTTACAATTTTGAACTGTCAAAACAGCGATTTTTTTCCTAGGGAAAAATATCACTGTTCCAACAACAAAATAAACCATACTTTAAACATTACATTAAAAATCATTACATTAAAAAACATTACATTCGAAAGAATGCGTCTTCGGTCTTCTAATAGGGAACCAGTTTTCTGTGGTAAGTAGCATCCTTTATTTTACAATTGTTCTCTCTTACCCTAGTATTAGACAAAGTATCCTACATGATACCTTTAGCATTGTTGTAGTTAGTGTTGTTGTATTAAATAAATATCATTTAGACTTTAGGGTGTGTGTCTTGGCCTCTCACTTTGGCTTATATGTTACTTACTAAAATTTCTTAGGCTACTGTTCTGTACTGGTTAAGATAGCTTTTTTGGTGTACAGCATTAGAATAACTTTAAGGTATATTTTACACTGTGCCATTTTTCATGGTGTTTATTATGTTTGTATGCTTTTATTATTTCGGATAAAATTTTCAACAATCCAATCAGTGTGGACACAAGATTCCACCTCAGGATCCCCATCACTTGTGGGTTATTTGTTTGGGACCTGAACATTTATTGTTGGATTGTAACAAATGCAAACAATTTGGCAGTAAAGCCTTGTAAAGTCATAAGGATAATTTAATTTTAAAGGGGTTGCTCCCCCCACTAATGTATCAGAAAAGAACAAGGAAAGGGAGAAAGAAAAAGACAAAGGAAAGGAGAAAGAAAGGGGAAAACCCAGAGAACAACGGAAAACTTTGGACAATTCCCAGGAAAGGGCAAAGAAATGTTCTCCCCACCTGTAAAGGCTCTTGGGTCTGGCAGAAAAACTCCTAAATTATCGGATCTGACAACCTCATGGATCTGATCACCATCTCCAAAGGCAAGATTCTCTCCCAGTCTGCGGAGTCCTCATTTGCATTCACCAATATTACAAGAATCCAGACACTCAAGAGCATCCTTGGTGGCTTCCACCTCAAGGTCACCTAGGACTTCAAGGAGGCTTACTGAGGCTGAACTGGACAGAATGATGTGGAGATTGAGTCAACAGATCCAGTTGAGGGTGATAATGGCTTTATCCCCCAGGGTGGATCACAGATATGTCCCAGCTACTCTTTACCCTACTTCTGAAGCTCCACTGCTGAACACACCTTCTGGCTAACATCTTTTTGATATGACTATCCTGGAGGTACTCTGTCAGTGCTGACACCTCATATAGCTTCTTCACCATCCATGGCCCCCTCTCATGACTTCAGAGTGAGGGAAGACTCTGAGTCAAATTATCAAAGTCAGGGGCTTAGAGGAGATGTCAGTTTCAAAGTTATTGGTTCCATCTCTTCTTTCAGGTCCTTCAGCTCCAAGATTGGCTTCAAAGTCGATTCAAACCACATACAGGAAGGCACTCTTGACTCCTGTTCATCATTAGGCCATTCTAGAGCTGAACTCAGGCTTGGCCTTTGAACCATTTGAAAAGGTTCCCCTCGGCCAGAAATGAGTTTCCTTCAGCTGGTACAGATCCTAACCCCAACTCACAGTGGAACTGTTTCTCATTCTGGCCATTCTGCTCCATAGGGACAATCAGCCTTAAAAGCACCAGGGGATTTGCTCTTTTTGAGCTCCCAATCCAATTCCAAACTGACCCCTGAAGACCCATTACAACAGGTTTGAGGGTAATGGACATGCAGGTGGAAGTATATAGATTCATCCCCTGCATCAGTGACTGAAGCTGCAGACTTCATTGGAGGGGAATGCTTACCACATCTCCTTTTGAATACATCATCTTTGTGAGATCCTTGAGCTGTTAAAATAAAGACAGAGAGAACTGACTAAGGAGCTTTCCGGTTTTGTCTCAGATGCCTTACAAGGGAATATGCAGAAAAAGATGTTGTCCCACTTGGCTACATTGAACTCCATTTCAATGTTTCCATATGTCTGTTTTTCAATGCAGCTGATGGAGCAGCCAAGGCAGCAGGCACTGCAGTAGCTATTTGATGCCATGCCTGGATGCATTTGTGTGACTTTGCAGAAGGCATTAAGATGTCATTTGAAAATGCTCCATTTGAGGGATCCACCTTGCTTAGACCAAAAGTAAAAGACACACTAAAGAGGAGTAAATAGGATGATAAAACTCTGTCTGCCATTGGCATCTGTTTCTTGGCCTCATAGAGGTCATTTTCAAGGAACCAGAGAGTGACCAACAGGGTATAATTTTAAAAATATTGCAGGGTTTTACCCAGGACACTCACTCTGACAGACGTTCCAGAGGCAGAGGAGGGAATGGATACAATGGACGTCACCCTAGGGGCAGAGGTGGAAAATTAAATCAAGGGTTTTGAGATCCCTTCTTGGACAAACCCTTCCAGCATTCCTGAGAGATTGCCTGACTGCCTCAGTCTGGAGGCAGTTGGGGACCACATCTCCTTTCACCCATTTACCTGGCAGGTCATCCCTTCAGACATCTGGGTGTTAAGGATAGTCAGCAGAGAATACAGAATACCCTTCATGGAAAAACTCAAACAGAAGTCGAGGATTCCTCAAGTGCCACCCCATCAGTTGGAATCTGCAGAAGCAGAAGTCAAGTCTCTGCTAGAAAAAAGAGCCATCCAAGAGGTCAAATCAGATCAGATAGGATCCGGGGGCTACTCAATTTTTATTTTAGTTCCAAAGAAGTTCAGGGGCCTAAGGCCTATTCTAGACCTCAGTCATCTAAATCAGGTTGTGAAAAAGACCAAGTTCAGGATGGTCATGGTTCACCCCATTCTTACCTTGTTGGAAAAGGACTTTTGGATGGGCTCAGTGCACCTTCAGGATGCTTACTATCATATAAAAATTGGCAGGCAATCCAGGAGGTTTCTCCATTTCAGGCTGGCAGCCAGTCACTACCAATTCTGGGTTCTGACATTCCATCTCAACAATGCACCTCCAGTGTTCACCAAGTGCATGCCAGCAGTTAAAGGGTTCCAAGTGTTCTCAAATCTAGATGATTGGCTCCTCATTGCACCATCCAAAGATAGTTTGTTGCAAAGGAGGGTCTATTTGTTTCAGTTGCTTCCCCTTTTGGGTATAACAGTGACCTTCTGCAAAAGCCAAATAACCCCATTTCAGTCAATCAATTTCATCGGTTGCCATCTAGATACTTCCTTACAGACAACCTTCCTTCTAGAGACCAGAGCAAATGTTCTCAGACAGATTGCCTACCTGGTAATTTCTTGCATGAATCCTCCAGTGAAGTTAGTGTTGAAATGTCTAGGTCCGATGGCTTCCATAATACTTCTCATCCAATTTGATCATTTTCATATAAGAGTTCTACAATGGACTCTTTCTCTTCAGTGGTCTCAAACATTCAGTTCTTGAAAACTCCCATCAGAGTTTTCTTTTCCTGTGTATGCAAATCTCACATCCGATGGTGGACTCAGTCTCTGAACCTCCTGGTGGGAAATCCATTTCAATGGGGATTGTCACTATGGACTCCTCCCTTTTAGAATGGGGAGCATTATGAAGGGAAGACTCTTCAAGGTACCTGGTCTCCCTCAGAGGGTCAGTCTCACATCAATGTCCTGCAAGGAGAGCAGTCCTGAACATGTTGCAGGCTTTTCAAGACTCTCTACCAGTGGTTGTGATAGCTGTCTAAACAGACAACATGCATGTAGTTGGGTAAATCAGCAAACATGGAGGAACAAGGTCTTACGCCCATTGTCAAGAGGCTATGAGGGTGTGGCAGTGGGCTATCACCTCTCATTGATTTCTGATAACAATCATTTCAGGGAAAGTCAATGTTCTAGCAAACAGGTTAAACAGACATGCCCTTCTTCCTCATGAATGGTCCCTCAACCAAACAGAGGTGACTGAAATTTTCAGCTGTTGGTCCCAATCTTCTTAAAATCTGTTTGTGTCCAGCCTCAGTTTCAAATACACAAATACTTTTCCCTTCTCCCTAAATAGTGACAAGCACCAAAGGATGCTCTAGTCAATCACTGGTGTCCAGGACTGCTGTATGCTTTTCCCTCTTCCCCTTATACCAAAATTCATTCAGAAAGCAACTTTTGATTTTAGGAACTGATTTGTGGAGGCTTGCCTGGCTGTGTTGTTAGAACCTCCCATAAGATGTCAAAAGTGAAATACTGAATTCTCCTTTGGAAAGAGATTTTCCTTCTGGACCCTCTGCTGGGGAGATTATCAATATGTGTGATGAGAGGGGTAAGCTGATTCAAGGAATCTCTCAGATTTTTTGGTCCTCCGTATCCAAATTCTCCAAGGGATTTTATACTTCTGTGTCCAGCTTTTGCAAGAAACAAAATAATTGGTCACAGCAAGCAGTCATATAAAAAGCAGTGGCAGGGAGTTTCCAAAAAGTAAGCAGGAAACTCTCAAAACAAAGGACAGTCAATCGAGGCAGAATGACTATATAAGATATTTTGTCTCCCTCCAACCTTGGCAGTCCCTTACCCCTACCAGAAAGTCTGACTCTCCATTTCTCTCTTCTGCAACAGATTGTTTCAGACAAATGGACTCTGAATGTGATCCATCTAGGATACAAATGGCAGTGTGGGAGGAAACTCCTCCTGACTAGAATGTTCCTCCTTATCCTCCAGATCAAACACTTCTCGCTCCTCCTGTCCTACATCATATTTTGTCTCAGGGGTAATAGAAGCTGTTCCTCTTTCCCAGTTGGGAAAAATATTATATTCAAGAATGTTTTTAGTGCCAAGCAAAGAAAAAAATCCTGGAGACCTGTTCTGGATCCCTTTTTCCTGAGTCAGTTTGTGATAGTGTCCAAGTTCAAAATACTTTCACTTCACAACCTGTTTATTTGAGTTTTCTAGTAACCTTAGATTTAAAAGATGCATATCAGCACATTCATCCTATTCATCCAGAATGTTTTTCTTTAAATGTGTTTGTTAAGGGTTTTGCATATCGGGATCACATTATCAGTTCCCTGCCTTACCCTTTAGGTTAACCACTGCACAAAGGGTGTTCACAAACTGTGTAGCCTCTGTTACAACCCATTGCAGACTACAGGGTATCCACATTTTTCCATATTTAGATGACTTGATTATCATTACACCATCTTGTTTCAAAGCATCAGGAATCTGTCAGCTGGGTAAGACATCTCCTACACAGGTAAGGAATGCAAAGGAAAATTCAGAAGTTTTTTTTTTTTGTTTGTTTTTGACTCCTTCATACATGATTTTGTTTCTGAGGTGCCTGCTGGTCACACTATAGATCTTTGTACTAAGGAGTCTAGCAGGTGCCCCATCACATAGGATTGTGTGATGGAGTGCCTGCTAGGCACCTTAGTACAAAGAGCTTTTCTTCCACTGGCAAAAATAAATCTGTATTTATATTTATTCCATTAGGGTTTCCAGTCAGACTTCTGTAAGTGGGATTAAATACCTCAAGATTTGAGGTCTTACGTCTCCCATTATTCTCATGATGCCTGTTATAAGACTCCACTTAAAAAAGATACAACAGTATCAGAAATCTCTTTGGTCCCAGAATCAACACTCATTGTCTTTTCAAATCCTAGTTCTGGGATTTGTGAAAAGGTAATCACTTAGTGAAAACATCAGATGTTAAGTTGTCTATCTCGCCTTCATTCTTGCTGGATGGGTTCGCAACTCTAAAAGCTCGAGAGTTGGTTCCACCGGCTCGAGGCTCCCCTTATATCCCACAATGCTAGGCGTGAGTTACCTCAGATCTTGTTTGCGATCGAGGTGTTGGTTTTCTACCGGCTTCTTGGTGAGTAAACTTTCAGTAAAGTTAGTATACTTAAACCCCTTTATTTTTAATTTTAACTCTTGTTTCCCTTAGTTTAGTGGAATTCTCTCCTTTTCTCTAAAAGGCCTTCTTCAGTGGTGTGTGTGTGTTGTTTCTCTTAAATTAAAACCTTTGATAGTTGTTTTATTTTTGAGTTTAAAAATAAGATAGGGTGTAATCAGTGTGTTTGACTGGGTGTGTGTGATTACACTTTTTTTTCTAAGATGTCTAAAGACACAAAGGTCTCAGGCTTCAAGAAGTGTGATGCGTGCTGTCAGAAAATGTCTCTGACAGACGGTCACACTTCTTGTGTCTACTGCCTGGGGCCTTTGCACCTGCAGGACTCCTGTGCTGTATGCCACGGCTTCAGTCCCAGGGTCCTGCAGGAAAGAAAGAACAAATTGATCCTAAGAGGTTTACTCAAGCCTGAGGATTCCCTCTCTGTCTCTGGGAAGCCCTCCAAGGCTTCTAGGTCCTCGGCTCCAGCTACTGAGCCGAGAAGGCTACTAAAAACTCCCGTCTACATCGGGCCGGCTGGAGCTGATGAGTCTCAGTCTACAGTTTCTGTGGTTCCTCGGCTCCGGCTGGAGCCGAGGTCGGCTCCGACCAGACCTTCGGAGCCGACATCTAGGAAGAGATCTAGGTCACCATCCCTTGGCTCCGTTCATTCGGCTCCAGCATCTCCTCTGCTCCATAAATCACTCCTCTAGGTCGCGAGGCTGTCGGATCATGACCTTCAGAGGGTAGTGAGTCGACTTCTTAAGTCCGAGGCACTGGCCCAAATGCTTCAGAGCTCGACTCAGTCAGATGCCTGCCCCCTGTCCATCAATATGTTCTTCCTCGACTCCGTTGAGCTCGAGCCAGGTCAGCGGAACCCGAGAGACTGTGGTAGCGTTGGAGCTGACACATTGTCTCGGCTCCATTGTCGGCTCGATTTCTTCCTTGGAAGGACTTCCGGTGTGGCATTGACCTTGTCCGACCCTCTCCTCTCGGTAAGTTCGGCTCCGCGCCTCGAGCCATCAATGTCGAGGGGGACCTCTGGCTCTGCCTTCGAGGTCATTGTGTAGAACCTGGTTCTACCCCACAGTCGGCTCTGTCCACCCCCTCTTCGGTGCCTCAGGTCAAGTCGACTCACCCCTCATCCCGGACCACAGAGAGCCAGCTCCTCAGGAATCCCCGGGGATCTCATCCTCTTCGAGGCCTCTCCTGTTTTTGGCAGAAGCCCCCCTCGAAGAGAAAGTGTAAGGAAACACATAGACTCACCTGAGTCCGTCACCTCTGACACAGATTTAGAGGATTCGAGGTTCCCCGTTCCCCTTCTGAAGATGTCTCCTTTGCAGACATTCTAGAAATCCTTAAGCAGAGGGAAATTGGCCAGCCCTCAACCCTTCGGAGGATGAATCTGTGTACCTTGAGGCTGGCTCTCGTCCTTCCACCTCCTGGGTGTCTCCCCTTTGACCCCCACATGCAGGTGGTAGCAAAAAGGCATGGGCGCTCTCCTGATCGGTGGACCCCACTCCCAGGAGACCCTCAAAATTCATAACGGCACCAGCAGACAAACAGTTTTTGACAAAAGGAGTTTCTGTGGATGCTATGGTGGTTGCAGCTGCCACTAAGAAGGAACTAGCTGATCCTTCAGTACCTGTCCATCCACCTAACAAGGAATCTAGGTCCATGGACCGGGAAGCAGATGTTCTCGTCAGCGACATTTGCAATCGTTCGCTGAACTACCTATGCCATTTACTCGTCTTCAAAGGGACTTGATCAAAGGTGACATGTTGAAGGATCCTACAGCTGCAGGTTTTCAAGATAAGATGAACACTCAGCTGGCTACCCTGAACTCCATAGCCAACTCCTCCATCGCCTCCTTTCTTATGCGGCTGATGGAGCGAGCAGGGTCCGCAGGGACAGGTGTGGCCTGGATGCGGCTATGCAATTTTGGACCCCTTTAAGCGTCTTTCACTAATTCCCCATTCGATGGATCATCTCTCTTTGGTCCTCAAGTGAAAGAAACCTTGACTAGGTGCAAGACTGATGGCAAGACTCTTTCTGCCGTCGGTCCGTTTTCTACTCCTTCTAGGCCTTACCCCAAAGGCCAGAAAAGTGGGAAAATGTGGTTCCGTAAACAATCTCAAGGGACTTCACCTGGCGAGAGGCGGTTCCCCGCCAGAGGAGGCAGGGGAACAACAATGGTAGGCGATAAGCCCTATTCGGCTCTCGCCAGAGGCAGAGGGAACAACAATGGTAGACGACGCCTAGAGGCAGGGGGTCCAGAACCAGGGCAATTGAGAAACTTTCTCCGATAAGCCCTTTCAGCATCCCTGAGTGTTGCCCGACTGTCCACCTTGAGGCAGTCGGGGAAGATTGTCACTGTACCCAGAAGCCTGGCTATCCCTAACTCGAGACAAGTGGGTACAGTCCATCATTTCGAAGGCTATTCCATTCCCTTGTAGCATTCCAAACCGATCAAAAATCCCTTCCAGATGTTCCACAAAGGGATATTGCAGCTTTGGAAATTTCAAAGCTGCTTGCAAAGAACAATTCAGCCAGTTCCAGCAGACCAGCAAGGATCCGGAATCTACTCCAGGTTCTTTTTAGTTCCAAAGAAAACAGGGGACTGGAGATCAATTTTGGATCTCAGTATCTTGAACAAGTCGGTCAAGAAAACAAGATTTCGGATGGTCACGCTGCAGTCCATCCTTCCCTTTGGGAAAAGGAAACTGGATGTGCTCTATAGACCTTCAGGATGCGTACTATCACATAAAAATGAACAGACACTCCAGAAGATTCCTCCGCTTCAGGCTGGGAACCAGTCATTTTCAATTCAGGGCCCTGCTCTTTGGTCTCACCACTGCCCCGTGTTTACCAAATGCATGGCAGTGGTAGCTTCTCACCTGAGACGACAAGGATTCCAGGTGTTTCCATATTTGGACGACTGGCTCCTCACAGCTCCCACCAAGCATCTTCTTCTAATGGCCAGGGATTACACCTTTCGCATTTGTCAAAAGTTAGGCATTTCAATAAATTGTCTGTTTCTTGTCGTACTATTACCTTTATAGGTGCAAATCTAGACACAGTCAACATGTCTGCGAGACTAACAGATCACAGAATAACAGACATACACAAACTGGTCTCACTCCTCTTCAGCAACAACAGAATCAAAGCCAGGTTAGTTCTGAAAGTGTTGGGAATTATGGCGGCTGCCACACCTCTGCTTCCATTAGCCAGATTCCACATGAGAATCCTTCAATGGATGCTCTTTGCACAATGGTCATACCAGCAACTTCCGATGTCCCACACCATTATGATTACGCAGGCATGCAGAAATCATCTTCTGTGGTGGATGTCTTCCTCAGCTCTTATTGGGAAGACCCTTTGTTGCTACTCTGACAACGGACGCCTCCTGATCGGGTGGGGGGGGCATTATCAGGGCAGGACTGTCCAGGGCACATGGCAACCAGACGAATGCCACTTGCACATAAATGTTCTGAAGATGAGAGCAGTGCTTTTAGCGTTGCAAGCCCTTCAAGACTCTCTTCCCTTGGGAACGATTGCAATCCAGACAGACAACATGTCTGTAGTGTGGTATATCAACAAACAAGGCGGAACCAGGTCCTACCCCTGTGTCGAGAAGCACTCAGACTGTGGCAATGGGCGATTTCTTCTCAGCAGTTTCTGATAGCAACGCACATCGGAAGTCCAATCAAATCGCGGACAAGTTGAGCAGAGCTATCCTCATGCCTCACGAGTGGTCTCTGAAAGACTCTGTTGTGAGAGAAATTTTTCTCAAGTGGGGTCAGCCTTGCTGCGACCTTTTTGCTACTCCCCAAAACAGCAAGTGCAGAGATTATTTCACACTATTCCCTTTACCAGGCCAGCCCAGCAGAGACGCTCTAGTCCAAGTTTGGCCCCGGGGACTTCTGTATGCATTTCCTCCCTTCCCACTAATCTCTCAAGTGATACAGAAAGCTATCGCTCAGAAGGCCTCGTTGATCCTCATTGCTCCTTACTGGCCTCGACAGGTGTGGTTCCCCTTTCTACATCATTTTCTATTGGGCGACCTTGGCATCTGGACCTAGTTCCAGATCTTTTGATCCATCAGTCGGGTCAGTTTCATGCTCCCTTCCTCTCTGAACCTCACTGCTTGGTTCCTCCAGTTCCAACCTTAGCCAGGCTTCCTCAATTATCTCACTCTGTTCGAGATATTTTGATAGCTTCCCATAAATCTTCCACTGAAAGATTTATTTGAGTCAGTGGCAACGCTTCACATATTGGCCTCAAGGAAGGGACATAGATCCTTTCACTGCTTCCATCCAAATGGTCCTTGATTTTCTAGCTGAACTCTTCCATGCAGGTTCATCTCCTTCTACTCTTAAAGTTCAATTGGCAGCTATTTCTAACTTTCATGTGGGTATTTCAGAGTCTGCCATAATGTCCCACAAGCTTTGTAAAGCCTTTTTGAGAGGAGTTTTTCTACTCAGACCTCCTATAAGAAATCCTCCTCCTCCTTGGGACCTAAATTTAGTTCTTACTTCTTTGATTCTTCCCCCTTTCGAACCTACAGCCTCCTGTTCTTTAAAATTGCTATCATGGAAGACTCTCTTTCTGGTAGCTATTACTTCAGCTAGAAGAATTTCAGAACTTCATGCACTCAGCTGTCGACCTCCTTATCTGTTGTTCCATAAGGACAGGGTATCCTACGAACCAACCGTCCTTTATGCCCAAGGTAGCCTCGACGTCTAACCTAAATCAAAGCATTGACCTCCCTGTGTTTTCCAGAATATTCCAATAGGTCTGAACAAAAATTACACTGGCTAGATGTTCATCGTCAGTTAAGGTACTATTTGGATAGAACAAAACAATTCAGAAAATCTGACCAGCTGTTTGTCTCCTATGCAGAAGGCAGAAAGGGACTTTCAGTTTCAAAGGTATCATTATCTAGATGGCTAACATCTCTGATTTCCCTTGTTTATGAAATTAGACACCAAAAGCTGCCTAATAAACCTAAGGCCCATTCCACCAGAGCTTTGGCTACTTCTATAGCCTTCCAAGACAGACTGCCTATTGACACCATTTGTGCAGCGGCTACTTGGGCTACTCCTCACACTTTCATTTCTCATTATAAGTTGGATTTAGCTTCTAGACATAGAGCTAACTTTGGTTCCACTGTTCTCAGGAGTCTGTTCCGTTAAGCCACCGGGACAAGGTGCTAGGGGCCTTGGTCCCATCCAGCAAGAATGAGCGAGGCGAGATAGACAACTTAACATATAGAAGTTATGTTCTTACCATAACGTTCCATGTTAGTTGTCTTCTTCGCCTTCTTCTTTCCTTCCCCTGGCCTGGACAGACCTAGAGGAGTTGTGATTGTGACCTCTCTTTCTACCACCTCTTTTCTTAGGCATATGCTGTTGTGCATATTTCCTGGGTCAGGATGTAGGTCACCCTTCTTTCTCCCTGGTTTTTAGAGGTGGACTTTGTTTATAGTTATTCTGATACTATTATAAGCTGGGGTTAGCTTACAAACGAGATCTGAGGTAACTCACGCCTAGCATTGTGGGATATAAGGGGAGCCTCGAGCCGGAGGAACCAACTCTCGAGCTTTTAGAGTGGCGGAGCCGAGGTCGGCTCCGAACCCATCCAGCAAGAAGAAGGCGAGAAGAAGACAACTAACATGGAACGTTATGGTAAGAACATAACTTCTATATTTCTCACAATCCAGGTCTCCCATTCCTCCCACCTCTAACACAGTCAGTCACAACAGACAATCTCAGACTTTTTTCAATGGGAATAAAAGTACAAGGCCTTTGGGTCAAGAAAGACATTTCAGAACACATAAACATAAAAATGATGCTAGCTGTTATAAAGGCACTCAACACTCTGAATCATCTGTGGTCCCTAAGACCCCTTCAATTGTTATAGACAACAGCACAATGATGTGGTACATAAGCAAAGAAGGAAGAACCAAATCTTACCCCTATGCAGATTAACCACATTAACATGGTATACAGCTTTACAGCACAATCTCACTCTAGAGACTTCTTACATTCTGTCAGATCAAAATTGTGTGTCAGACAAGATGAACAGGTCCAAGGCAGCCCTTACAAATGGAAACTGGATCAGGGAGTCTTCCTAGATTTGACTGATCTTTGGAAAATTCCTCAGGAAGATTTCTTGGCCTCCTACCCAAATAATCAACCAGCAAATTTCAGTTCCAGAACACCATGTAACAAGACCTGGACAGGAATGTTCCTGTATGCATTTCAACCCTTGCAACTCATTACCTGGGCCATTCCAAAGATTCAGAAGGATTTTCTAAAGATTGTTGTGGTAGTCCCTTCTGGTCCAGGCAACAGTGTTTCTCCCTTCTTTTGGAATTCGCAACAGACAATTACCACAAACTTCGTCACAAACTGGATTTACTCACACAAGATCGGGGAGTTTTATGCAGCTCAACCCTAAACAAATACAACTGGCTGCCTCAATGATAGGATCTTAATACCTTTTAGTCACTTCTTTTCTGAGGATTTGTAGCAGGTATAATGGAGGCAAGACATCCTGCCACTAGAAAAAAAAAAAAAAAAAAAAAAAATATATATATATATATATATATATATATATATATATATATATATATATATATATATATATATATATATATATATATATATATATATATGGTTCCACTTCATATCATCGAATTATCATTTCATTGAATTGCAAACCATCGAGACCAAATCGTCGAAAACCCATTTCATCGAAAACTCATTTCACCGAATCTCATATCATTGAAAACTATGAAGCAACTACAAATAATATTCCACAATGTTTATACTACGTTTATGCAGGGGGGCAAGCCCCCCTGCACCCCCCAAGTGGGGGGCTCTGCCCCCCACACCCCCCGTAATTAAATATACCAACTCCAAGGTCGCACAACAGTGGGGTTAGGAAATTACCTTTTTCCCCCACTGTAGTGCAACCTTGGAGTTGGTATATTTAATTACGGGGTGAGGGTGGAGCCCCACATGGGGGTGCAGGGGCTTGCCCTGCATACACATAGTACAAAGTGTCTGGGATGTTATTTGTAGTTGCTTCATAGTTTTCAATGATTTGAGATTCGATGAAATGAGTTTTCGATGAAATGGGTTTTCGACGATTTGGTCTCGATGGTTTGCAATTCAATGAAATGATAATTCGATGATATGAAGTGGAACCATATATATATATATATATATATATATATATATATATATATATATATATGTGTGTATATATATATATATATATATATATATATATATATATATATATATATATATGTGTGCGTGTGTATATACACACACACGGTTTACTATTAAAATATCGAAGTTTAAAAAAAATGGTACTTAACAGCGAACTATTTTGCTGAAAGTACACATTACCTAATGGCCCTAAAGTCGAAAATCAGATGTTAATGCCGAAAATGTCGAACACGACATTTTACCGCACTTAACAGCAATTCCACCCTTGCTGTAACTCCCTAACTAGTACACCTAACATCCCGTTTATGAAGGGGGGCTGCATCCCCCACACCCCCCTAACTATATATTCCGAGATCGCACTACAGTGAGAAAAGGGATGTATTTCCCTTACCGCACTGTACCACGATTCCTGTACATAATCAAACATTCATATTTGTGAATGCACAGTACATTCGCATATGTAACGTTCGATGATGTAGCTTGCACACATATAGGTTCATAGGTTCATAGGTTCATACTAGGATATCTGCCCTAGGGCAGTTATAAGCCTAGCCAGAATGTGTTTGGCTTTCGCCACCCATTTTAAATTTATTTTGCTATGCCCTTTTTCGGGGTTAGTATACTGTGCCTCTGTCTAACAGTGACACAGAAGTGATACCCGGGGTAAACCTACGATCTCCCATCCACTCATCAAGATTCCTCTTGAAGAGAGTCAATGAGGGACTCTGCCTAACCTGGACTGGGATTTTATTCCAGAGTGAAGGGAGCCTCTGGGTTATGAATCTGTCCCTCCAGCATGTCCTATTTATTTCAGTGCTGAGGTTCAAGTCTCTCGAGCGTGGCTCGATGGGATTTGGATTTTCTGAGGTGCAGCATGTCCATTAATTCCGGGTTGGACATGGCTTTATACGTCAGGCACAGATCGCCTCTGAACAGGTGGTATGCCACTGAGTAGAGCTGGAGTTTCTTTAACCAGGCAGCATATGGCATCTGTTTGAGCCCTTTGATCCTCTTGGTGAGGTACTTTTGGGGTCTTTCCAGTTGCTGCAGGTGTCTGGTAAGGTACATCCCAAAAGGGGCATTGTACTCAATTATGGGCCTGATGAGGGATGAGTAAAGAGGCACGATGACCTCCCCTGATCTAGATGTGAATCCCTTCATGATTAGGTGGGCTATATAAAATGTTTTTCTAACCACTTTGGCCACGTGGTTGTCAAATGAGAGATTGCTATCAACTTGGGTCCCCAGGTCCCTAATTACTTCTTCTGAACTTAATGGATTACCACCTATGTGGTAATTTGTGGGCACTTTGTTTTTGCCAAATGGATGACTATACACTTTTGGCATTTAGCTTGAGGCCATGGCTCTGGCACCAGTTGTCTGTTTCTATGAGGCACTTTTGGAGGATGCTTGTGTCGGCTGGAGAGTCGATTATGGCACCCAGTTTGCAGTCATCTGCAAACTTGGTCAGCCACAGTCCTTCCATGTTGGCCTGTACCTCCGAGAAATATATACCGAACAAGAGAGGTCCCAGGACTGAGCCTTGTGGGACACCACTTGTAACTGGTTTGGAGTCTGACATGGCTCCAGCAATTCTAACCATGTGGGTTCTGTCCTTGAGCCAGTTTGTAATCCATCTAGTGACATAGGGGTTTATATTTAAGCTGGTGAGCTTATCTATAATGCCCGAGTGGGGAATTGTATTGAAGGCTTTTGCGAGGTCCAGTTAGGCTGTGTGGACCACCTTCCCCTCGTCAATGGCCTTGGTGACTGTTTCAAAGAAATCAACCAGGTTTAAGAGGCAGGATCTACCCTTAACAAAGCCGAACTGGGTAGGATCCAGTGTCTGTAGGTCCCCAATATCTTTATTTATGAGGTCCATGATGATCCTTTCCATAGCTTTGCAGACCAAGCTAGTCAGGCTTATGGAGCGATAGTTTTCAGGATCCGTTGAGGCACCACCTTTATGGAGAGGGACCACTGTTGCTGTACGCCACTCTTTGGGCACATATCCTATAGTAAGGCTGAGATTGAACAGTAGTTTTATGTTTGGGTTTAGCTCTTCTTGGAGGTCATGTAGGATGCAGCCCGGGACACCATCTGGTCCCATTGATGCTGTGTTTTTTGCTTTGGAGAGGGCGGCTCTTACCTGAGCATCTGAGATGTCAGGGGGCAGCACTTTGCTGGGATAGATATTTGCCCTTTTGGTGGGGAGGGGGTGGAGAAGTTTGCACTGAACCTGTCAGCTAGGATGTTGGCAAGGTCTGTGGGTTCAGTGTATTTTTTGTCATTTTGGACTAATTCTGAGCATATCTGGGAATTACCACCCAGGTTCCTAACATAACTAAAGAAAGCCTTGTGATTATCCTTAGTGTCCTGTGCAATTTTTCTCTCGAAGCTGGCCTTAGACAATTTTATGTGTGCCCGTAGTTTTTTGCTAATACTGATCAGTGATGCCTTCCCTTTTTGGGATTTTGCTCTATCATGTAGTAGCTTCCTCCTTCTATTGTATAGTTTGTTTATGGCTGGGGTCCACCAGACAGGACGTCTGCCTTTGGAGGATTGGGTCTTGGTTTTATTTGGGATCGCATGATCCATGCATTCCTGAAGGTGTTCATAGAATGCGTTTATAAAGGATTCTGCGGTCTGGGCCGTATTTTCCACAGGCCCGGGGGCTTTGAAGGATTCCACCTCGGTTTTGAGGAGTGCGAAATTTGCTTTAGAGAAGTTTTTCACTGTGGTTTTCTGGGCAGGGGGTGGGGTCGGGATGTGAATATCCAGTGAGATTAGTTTATGGTCTGATCTTACCAGTGAGGGATACACTTCTGGTCTGGAGCATAGAGTCCCCGTGTTGGTGATGATCAGGTCCAGTATGTTTTCCCCTCTTGTGGGAGTGGTAACATGTTGTTCCATAGCATTTGAGTTTATAAATTCTAGGAACGTTTGGGCTAGGGTGTTGGAGCTAGAGTAATGCTCCCAGTCTATGTAGTTCAAATAGTTCATAGGCGGGCAATGCTATGTCGACATTGTAATAGTAAACCTACACACACACACACACACACACACACACACACACACACACACACACACACACACACACACACACACACACACACACATATACACACACACAGATGTGTGTGTATGTATGTATATCTAGATCTAAATCTATATATCTATATCTATCTATATATACATATATATGTATATTTTATATATATATATATATATATATATATATATATATATATATATATATATATATATATATATATATATATATATATATATATATATATATATATATATATATATATATATATATATATATATATAGATATACACACACATACATACATATATATATAAAATATATATATATATATATATATATATATATATATATATATATATATATATATATATATATTAAAATCAAATGGAAAATGTTTTCTAGCTGGTTCCAGCCAAACAGCCTGCACCCATTTATCCAAGCTCTCTTCAATTCCTAGGGCTACCTAACCCTCATCACAACTGTGTAAATAGTGTAAATAGTTTCATACTTTAAAGGTGTGAATGTAAAGTGCTTTCCCCACATACTATGCAATGAGTGCTCACAAAAATGAACCTGTATAACCCTTAAGATCATCTACAATGATGTTTGTCTGACTATTGTGCAACACTGTATGTACCTTTGTTGCAATTTGTTCTAGATAATGTATCTTTACATTTCTATATTACTATAGCTGTACTGTATACTGTATTTGGAGCTTTTCTCCCTGGGCCTCCACTGAAAACGGGTCCCTTGGGCCCAGTGGACTTCCCTGGTAATCAAACTGGAAATAAATAAATAAATAAATCTAGGACAAATGTTTCTCTGGTTTTACTGTGTTTGTGTGAGTTACTATCCTATAGCCTGTCTGACTTCTCCATGAAGGCTCATTGTCAGCCATTTCATCATGTCTGCCCTTGGATTCCCCCCTTTCAGTGCAATCTTGTGTGAAAATGTTTTTGAAAGGGGTGCTACATAGGAAGCCTCCAAGAAACTGGTGGCTTCTCTTTGGGATCTTAATTTTATGTTGGAGAAACTTAACACTGTCTCTTTTAAAACCCACTCTTCTGGCTGATGTGAGGTTTTTAACATGGAAAACAGGTTTTCTGATTGTTCCATCCTCTGTAAAAAGAGTATCTGATTCACAAGCTCTTGCGCTGGGTCAGCCTTATCTTATCTTCCACAGAGACAATGTTTTTTTCAGAACTAATCCTTGTTTTATGCCAAAAGTGGTATTCCAAAAATCATAGGTATGGATCTAGTTTTTTAGGAAGGCCACCTTCTCTAATGCCTAGCTGCATTTTGATAGTCAGCATCCTGTTTGGCAAAAGCGGAACCTGGTGAAGGGGCAATTCATTAGATTCAGCAGATTGGTTTTGGATGATTTACAATTTCTTAGAGAGATTAATAAATCAAATGGTATGCTTAGAGAAGAAATGTTGGATGAGGTGAACAAGTTTGTCTTGGAGAATAAGCATTCCAGATATTGTCCTATACTCAGACAATCAGGTCAGATTAATGGTGAGAAGGATAAGGTAATTAACTTTACTCCTTCCTTAGCTGTTTATTCTCAGGCAATGGTCTTACCATATAGCAGGGATACTGATTCTCTCAAAGACATTGTCAGTAACCACTGGAGTACTGTGCTTGGAAGCCTTGTGATCACTAATAAATTAGAAGCAGCACCTCCATTTGTTTTCAAAAATAATAGGAATCTTAAGACTTTTTTTGAATGCAACGGAGGAGGCTATGAAAAATATACAATGAACTGGAGGATGAGGAAATCCGGTTCATGTAAACAGTGTAGACATTTTGGATAAGGCGAGTTTCCAGGTAGATGGCTTCACAGTTATGATTACTTTTAAGGGCATGCTCAATTGTGATACCAAGGGGGTGGTGTACATACTTTTTTGTTCTTCATGCACAGCATTCTGTGTTGGGAAAACTATAGGCCCTTTGAGAGTTTGTATTTATCAGCATTTATATACTCTAAACAAGGCAGACCACTTCAATGCCCTGTACAAACATACCCTGCAATGTAAAGATTTTTAAAAAAATTTTCCTTCTCGGTTTTGGAGATGGTTGAACACCATGTAATGTGTGGTGACTAGGAGACCTTAGTTGAAAATAATTAATTTTATTTTCAAACTTTGTTGAATGCCACTAGCCCTCAAGGATGAATGATTTAACCTCCATTAAACCCATTTTGAAAATTAAATCTGGGTGTCTATCTAAAGTGTGTCAAAGATTTTTGTCTGATTTTAACAATACTGGTCCATGGTTTATGTTTATGTATTTTCAAATGTTAATTCATGGTATATATATGTATTTTTTAGTTGTGAATATTTCATGTGAATATGTATTTTTTGTTTTAACATTTTAATATTTTATAATACTAGAAACAACCTTTACTAACTGCTGAATATGTATGTTTTTCACTATGTTCAATGGTCATGTCCTTTTAAGGACATGTTTAGTTTTTTTGGCACCATTTTTGAAGTTTTAAAAAAAAGAGGAAGGAGTTTGTTAGAGTTCAGTTTCTGATGAAGTTCTGTGAATGCATGAACGATAGTGCTAAAACTCTATTATTAAAGATCTTCTGAGCAGCATTTTTTATTTTTTTGGTTTATTTAGTACACTGTTTCATGGCGGTTTTGTTTATAAGATTATAAAAAAATAAATAGTTATTAACAGAGAAATTAACAGTTCCTATCATAGTATTTTAAAGGTCAGTTACAATGCATTTTGAATTGTATTGTGCTTTTACAATAAGTGTTTAACTGTGGAAAACTGCTTGCAATTTGTTTGACATGCGCTTCTGTTAATTGCTAAAGTAATATCTGAAGAATATACCATTACAAAACTTTGTTATTGTCCATGTAAGTTAGATCTTGTTATTAAACTTGTTTTTTGTGCATAAGACATAAATACAGACGTGTAGTGAACCTGTTGTTTTAGTAATGTTGGTAAAGGAAGAGTACCTGTCAGTGGCAGAGAGTGCTGCATTTTTGTACTGAAAAATCTGAACTTGTGGTCCTGAAAATCACATTTGTGTTAATTGTTTCTGTAGTTGTGTTGGTGGCAGGATGTTTTAACTACTGATGTCATGCAGACAGTACTATGGCAAGTGTCTGACAGCAGCCCTTTTATTTTTATTTATTTATTTGTTTGTCTGTCTTGTCTGTTTGTTTGTTTTCACCTGGATCCAGGCAAAGAATGATAACGTTAGCTATGAGGAAAATTGTGTACTCATGGTAGCACTTAGGACATATGGAAAATTGTTGTTTGGTAGAGGGGAGCCTAGACAAGCCAAAACAAGCAATGCTTGGAGCCAAGTAGTTGTTGAAATCAAGGTGGTTAGAGGCAGAAAGAGATTCACTTGCACAGTGCAAGAAAAGGGTAAATATTATGATAGGACATTATACAAGCAAGGCCAGGCAGATTGTATTTTCCAGGACCACTACAGGGAGGGCAGCTCTGAATATTATTAAGTTAACACCAGATGATGAATTCTTTCTGCCCATTTGTGAAGATGACTGTGACGCCCATGCCCTGGCCAGTAATCAAGAAGCCTCAATCCTCGCACTAATACCAGAGAGGGTATCCCACATAGGAAGAAAGAATAACAAATACACACACAGTAAAGTGCAATTTCCCTTAAGAGCACACAGATATCACAGTCAGTCTGGGGCTGGTTGCTCTCTTACTCTCCAGGTCCCCAATAAGACTCCAGACTGGCACAGCTATAGGGTCCAGATCTCAGCCTAGCTGGCAAGCTAACCTCCAGTACCCTCTCTGTTCAACCAGTGCTTTATGTCCCTGCCCAAGTAGCTGACACACATACACACTTTGAGATAAGTATTTATACAACTTCACAGACACTCCTGGGATAGGCTGGCACAGATTCTCCAGCTGTGCCCCTATATCCAGACTATATGGTAGTGATTACTGCCACCACCAGCTAATAATTATCAGCTACCCAAAGGCCCTTAAAAGGGGGTCCAATTATTACTGTGCAATATTATTATCCAATAGCAATGTAACTTAAGCAATCAAGGCTTATTGGAAGGGCTTATTACATGAACACTTATAAGCATGCAATGTACTCTAGTCTAGAGCTTAATTTATCTCCACATAAACCAGCCACAGCTGAAAAGGGTTTAAAATATTTAATAATAAATACCAAAAACACAAGACAATACTATTACACCACAGTGCTATTTAAGAGTTCAGAGATCACACAGAAACTTAAAATAATTCAGTAGTACAGTTCTGGCATAACAGAAAAACACTTAGTCTAATCTTTTTCTAATTCCTAGCTATTGCTACAAGAAAACATACTTATAAAATAACTTACTTAAGACACAGGCAGAGTGCTGATAAGTTGGATATCAAAACAAAAATGCTTAACAATCTCTGGTTCTCACTGTTTAAATTGAAACTCCAGTTCTGATAAACATTACAACATCTTTTTCATCCTTCCTGGAGTTCCTAGGCTACACATTAACTGCATTTACATTCTTTTACACTTAGAGCAATAAAGGACATTCCACATGTAAATTCTGGTCATTAACTTTAGCCTTAAAACACTAGGCAGGAAGCCCCCATCCAGCCGGACTGGAGCCGACTTGTAAAACATCAAAGGCAGTGATGAAATAATTTTAATTTCAAAAGACCAACAATAATTGCTTGATTTAGATTTCTTTACAGCAGATGCTAATGTTGCCACATTGTTTTAAGTTCAACTTGCACAGTATTTACAACTAATAGAATTATGTACAAAATTCTATTTGGCTAGGCTGACAGCTTTCCCCCATCTCTACCCAATCTTCACAATGATTATGATACAGAATGTCATGCGACTGGAATAATTAGAGGTAGCATGGACACTATTCTATCAGAACAAAGTCTGCAGCAGCATTTCCATTCATTTGATCTTGAAGATTGGTTTGAAAAATACACATTCTACATGTCTAACATTGAATGGCGAAAAACAGTGTTATAATTAAACGCATCACAATTCATTATTATTAGGTCAGAGCAGGACTTCAGCAGCAACTGAAAATGAAGGCAGTCTTCATGGTAAGTCCCTCCATAAACAAGCTATACCGTATGTGGGTGCAGTATTATTAATGTGTTGTAATGATTTTTTTTTACATTGTCAGCATCAGAAACAAACCATTCAACTGTACCAATAAATTTGAAGGAAGTCAGCAGTAGAATGGGTGTTGCTGAAGATGATGATGATATAGTTTAATTTACAAGGCACCCTGAGGGAAGTGACAGGCAGTCCCCCGATGTAATGACAGGCTCTCTTACCTTATAGCATGTTAGTAACTCTACAGAAAGTGAAACTGCATCACAAAGTCAAACACAGGGTGACATTCCACTCATGCTTGTACACCAAGAGCAAACATGCACTTCTACACCAGTGACTCCACTCACAGATGAACAGTCTGAGGATGAAGGCAGGCAGTCTCAGGCCACATTGTCCACAGTGCCAACATTACAAAGAGGTGCTAAGTGCAGAAATTATTTTGGACTAGTTCAGGAAACAAATAAGGCACTGTCAGCACAACAGGAAATGTGCTGTGGCATAGTTAGGCTCAAACCAGTACAACAGAGAGTCCTCTATAAATGGTTAGAGTCATACAGGGTATGGTAAAGATTTCAAACAGTACTTTGAATTGGCAGAGAAAGGATAATGCCATGGTTTCACTGATGCATAGCATGGAGGCACACCAGGCATCAGTTGTAGCCTCCATTTGTACACTGGTTCAGTTTAACCAGGGCAATGGGACAGGGGACAGTCTGCACATGAAAAGGAAGATCACATGATAATAACACCAGCTCTCAAGACAGTAATGTCAGCACTCACAGTGAGCAATCACAACATATTTTTCACATGCTGTGTCAATGATCATCTACCCTTAAGAGAACCTCAAGTTCCTGTTCAAGGTCATGGTCACAAAGCGCAGTCAGTTCACTGAAACAAGGATGTCCTTTCTCCTCTAGCTCACACCCTCGCATAAAATCACCTTACAGTTCTCATGATAGCCCATCATCCAGATCTGTTGCACCATCACCAAGCCTACCAATAGGAGATGTGTATGACTCATTTGATCTGGAGTTACTGTGACTTAAAATTTATTTATAAGTATGCTGTGTAATGAAACTAAGGTTAAGTTGGGTAGGGAGTTTGGGGTTTAGGGTAGACATATATGCGAAATGTATATGCAAAATTATTCCCTTTCCAGCTATTACTTTCACCATGTTCCGAAACTGCAAACTTGCATATTTGAGTTTAAAGGTGATTGTGTTGTGGGGAGGAGGGAAGTCTATCTATACATCCGTTAAGTGCATACATACCTCATCACTGCACAAATGAAGGAAGATTTTGACCGTATTAATATTTTACATGACAGTAAGAAAGAAATCTGATGTGCAGTGCAGCATAATTCTTTTAAAAATGAAAGTTACATTTTTCATTGCTGACAGTAATTAAAAACAGTTATTAAATACAGCATGTGCAAATGTTGATTTATTTATTGATTTGATGCCCTTTAACATCACTGCACAGGAATCATTGAACACACAGGCAAACAGCTAGTAAAAAAAGTATTAAGATGAGAGAGAATGTCAGATGAGCAATGACAGTAGACCATGCACCTCACACCATAGCCCACAGGTATCACCTCAACCTGTGCAGTTCATTGCTGTGCACCAGCCTGCAGCAAGATGTCTCTTACTACTCACCATTTGTCATAGTGGGACAAGAACTGGGACCTGCAGTGAAAACATGGAAAGCATTGGTCACTTCACCACCAGACCGGTACATAATCATATTATGCAGAATGCAACAGACAGTGAACATCTTACACACAGTAGCTGGGTCATACTGAAAAGTATCCCCAGACTCATCCAGGCAACTAAAACTGCTCCTCAGGAGGCCAAACAGCTTATCAATCACAGTAGGGGTTTGGGACTGGGATGTGTTATATACTTCTCTGCAGCTCCAGATGGATTTCTCACTGGAGTCATGAGCCTTGGCTCCAGTAGATATCCACCACCCCCTTACAAAAAACAAAAGAGAGAGAGCAAGAGAGAGAGAGAGAGAGAGAGAAAGAAGGAAGACAAAAATAAGAAAATACAGATTACTGTATAGCAATTACCTTTAGCATTAATAACAACTTAACAGCAAGATGACAAGACGCCCACTGGGCATCCTACCATGCAGAAAGAAGTAGTGGAATGAACTAGTGCGCCAGATATAGGAATCATGTGCACTGCCTGGATGTTGAGCAGAGCCACTGGTGGTGCATCCCATGCATCACACACTACTTGACAATTGATGGAATGGAAGTCCCTCCTATTGCAGTACTACTCATCTATGGACTAGGAGGGGCTCTAATTGCAACATGGATGCTGTCTAGCACACTGATTATCTCAAAAACATGTGCCATCCCATAAAAGGCATGCATAGTCTGAGCTTGGTCTTCAGGTGACACAGGGAAATATATGTACTGATCCACATGTGCCAAGACTGCATCCAGGAACTCCTGCAGTATCCTCAAGGCAGAAGTCTATGAGAACCCCAAGGTGTCCACAGACTGTCTCTTGAAGGTCCCCATAGCAAGTGTAGTGAGGGCTATACATACTTTGATGTCCACAGGAATAGGAAGTCCACCCATTCCTCCATAACCCTATGGGTGGCATCAAACATGCCCACTAAGACCCTTAGAATGTTCCTTTCCACTACAAACCTATGAAGGATTTCCTAATCAGCAAAGTTATAATGAGTAATCCTTTCCCTATATTTCAACCTTCTTGATGGGTGAGCACCTCTGGATGCAAGCAGTTTTTGCCCGGCCAAGACAAGCAACTGTGAAGTAGTAATAGCAAAACTCTCCATCAGAGATAGCATTTTCACCAAATTCAATTCTAATACTTTTAACGAGTCATCCCTTTCTATACCACATCTATAGCAAACACGGTAAAGCTGGAAGAGATGACTGTGAATTGCAATTTGCATAAAATAGCCATAATCAGTATAAAAACATTTGCATCATTTCCCATTACCATCTCATTTTCTGCTCATATGCATACCTAAATTTAGAGACACTGCAAATTGGTGTAATTGGCCTCTCTTAAGCGCATCTCAGCTGCACCTGTCTGCACTCTCCCCCGAATTCCCTAACGCATTTATAGTGCTGACTGAATATTGCCCTTAGTTTAAGGAGAGTAAAGTAATGTATACTGCAGTATCAATCTAAGAACTTCCCATAAGGCTACTGTGCAAATAGGAGGTCATGTGTGTCTGCCATGCCTTTCATTTGCTGCTATTTTGTTAAGATAGAAATATACCCAGACTTTTCTCCTATGCGCCTGTATTTTGCTATCATGTCAGATATCATTTTGTGCAGATATTGAACCTAACATTTTCTTGATTATGTGCTTTATTGCAGTGTTGCAGTGGGAATAGTTTTTTGATTCTGGCCTACTGATAACTGCAGCCCTTATCAGCTGTGGTTGATGAGTTCTGCAGAAAAGAGCTACATGGTTTGATTATCTTAAACAGAGGCTGTTTCTGAAGTCCTGTATTTTTTTCACTCTCTGAAGAATGTAAAGCTTTCTATACTGGTGAAAGCCTTTTGACACCATGACACCAGCATGGTGAGAGGTAACTTCCAGCTTTGTAAATATGTAACTGAAGGCAGTGACATTCTGACCTAAATGATGAACTGCCATACAGAAAGAGGTTAGTATTTCCCACATATGTTGATAGACATGCAGAAAGCATTTTCCTTTCATACTGTGTTCCGTAAAGGTTAGCGATGATATCTGAGAATATGAAACTGTCATAGGGTTGCCAACTTTTCAAATGCCCAAAGTGGGACATTTTTTGTAGAAACGTCAGATCTTGCAGGGCAAAGCATACCCATGGCCAATACAAAGGACAGAAATTCATGTTTTTGCCAGAATAAAAGCTTATTCTTGTAACATTTGAGTTGCTTATTCTATTTAGTATAATATTTAGGTGTTTCAAATACAAAATAAATTTTATGCAACTGTTAAAGAAAATATAGGAAATATTTTTGTCCTAAAACCTCAGGACATTTGCTATTTTTTCAATTTTTTTGCAGGACACAGCTGCCCAAAGAGGGACTGTCCCTCGCAAAGTGGGATAAGTGGTAACCCTAAACTGTCATAGTTTGGGTTATTCCATTGTGACTGACAGCAGTAGCCTGATCCACACAGCAGATAATAACAGCTTAATGCCATAAAGAAAAACTGAAAAAAAAAAAGAGAGCCAGAGTTTTTACCCAGTGGATGAAAAATATTAACAATTTAGTGTGAGAAAAAATATGTATCAGTCAGCTGCCATTATGGAAGGTATGTGTCAGCTTTGCTCTATAAATGGATATAAGCAAGACAGCAGAATAAAACTTGATACACTGAAGATGTTTAGCTAAAATATGGCCTTAAAACCTGCTTTCAGACCACAGCAGGAGCTATGTAGGGTGAGAAGTTTGTCAGTAAAATCATTATGGTCATGTTTTAGATATGGACTATGTTCGTTCTTATTTTTCATATGCTCACTAATTTTTTTTTATTTGTATCAGGCTATGCTAATGTCAGTTGTTGTGTTGTGTCTTTTGGCTTTTCCCAGTTAGGGGTCACCACAGCGGAACTCCGGTCTGCTAATGATTGGCAGTAGATTTTTACGTGCTGAGTTGCCAACCCTGACGCACAACCTTCAATGAAGGTATGCCCATTCATGCATGTCTCCACACAGAAGACGCCAATAGATGGATATCTATTTCTGTATGAGAAATGACATGTTACCAAAGCTGTTCTACCTCTTGGTTTTGGCTGCATATTTTTCATCTCAGTTACTGTAAACCATGTGGTTCCCAAAAGGTTTCATAATTTCACAGTAAAACTGCAGGACAACTATACAGTGATACCACCAAAAGTTCTTTTAGCCTGAATATTTTATGTAAGTACTGACTGCTTCAGCTGGAAATTACTAGCAAGTATATTACTATAGCAAGTCCCTAGGTTTTCCTGACATAGCCAACTGAAATGATCTGATGCAGTCATTTTCATTTCTCAACGGTTGTGTTTGGATCCCATCTTCAGGTCTGACTCTGCTTCTTCTTCCAGATCATAGAATACTTGAACTCTCGAACTCCACTCTTTACTCATAATTCCCACCATCCTAAAATACGTCAGATCTCATTTTCTGCCATTGTGATCACATGTAGATTGTGGGGTCTCGAAATTTGGGTGTAAATTTCAAATAGTTTTTGCTGGTCTGTAAGTTTAATGTTGTCTAATTTTCTTTAGATATCCCTTCTATTTTGCTTGATACTACTGTTTCCTCCCTTTAACCCTTTATATATATATATATATATATATATATATATATATATATATATATATATATATATATAATATGTATATGTTTTTCTCATACTCTTGAGTACTGATAATACCATTGTTGATAGTTCTTTCCCTGTTCTTCTAGTACTTTTATAGTACTTGTTTTTTACCATTGTTGGTAATTATTTCTTGTCCTGTCCTTTCTTTTCTATTTTCTACTTTCTATTTGGCTCCCTTACCTGTTCAACATATGAAATAAGCCAACTGGTTTTAAGAAATGTGTGGCATATAGGCATAAAACTCCCAAACTGGATGCCCACTCAGAGTATGTATACTGTCTAGTTCCTAAACACCTAGACTTTGAGTGTGAGATATGCAAGGGGTTCAACTCCCATGCTATTATAGACAGGAAGAACAAATGTATTCATAGGGATTACTTCTCTTTAAACATTCCTGTATGGCTTCTGGATTTCAACCCCCAAGAGACAAGATAAGAAGCTAAGAAGGGTGACTGTGTGAACACATATTCTCATAGGAGATCCTTGGATTTTCCTTCTGCCTCGACTTTGACTTCAGTTCCATCTTGAGAACCTCCAACTAAACTTGCAAAAAAATCAGATCTGACCATGTCATATCTGAAGTTATGATCTGAAGGATCCCCCCAGATTCATTCTCCATCTTTGATCTCAGAGTCAGTCACATCCAGGCTCCCTTCACCATTTCTTGAACAGTCTCCCACATGTCTTTCAAGGCCTTCTTCTACTGCTTCCACTCTCCGGTCTTCCAGGAACCTCCTCAAGGCAGATGTGAATAAGATGATGAAGAAGTTCCTCAGGATGCAGATTCAAATGGGAGTCCTTTCAGCTCTGAACCGGCCTGGTCCAGAGACCCTCCACAGATCCACACCACCTATCATAGGTCCTTCTCTGATCTGTGCTTCGGTTACCAAAAACATTGGAGTTATCTTCCTTGGATCTGAAGATATTGGCTTCTTCAACTCTGATGGTTTCTCTGAGCTGTCTGGTCCTGAGTACCTTGAAGCTAAATGGGTCTCAGAGCCAAAGCATTGGCACTTGATCCTGGGTGTTGGATTCGGATCTGAAGTTGACAAAGCCATCACTTCCCCTCAGAACATTGGCATTGGATAGCTCAGCTCCAACTCCCTCCTTGGGTGATTTGTCTGTAGGGCAGTGGGAGCTGACAATCCACAAGCCTGCTTTGTCAGACCCATTGGTGTCTGCTTTTCCTAGGATACTTTTGAGGTAGTGGAGAGAGTATTATCTATACCTAGAGTTCAGACAACTCTGTCCACTTTGGATCTGACTTTCCTGTCTCATTTGATTTTGCATCCAGAACCTCATTTATCCATTTCACCAGGACAGCCAGCCTGAACCAGTCTCCAGGTCACCGAACAGGCTATCGCTATTTCTTCCATTACCACACTGGACCATCCCACTGAGGGGGTCCCTCAGAAGAGAAAGTGCAAAAGGAACCACTTAGGTTCTCCACAAGAGTAGGTCACTGAAGACACTGCTTTTGATGAGGGGGGGATCCCCCAGATCACCAATGGATGATATCTCATTTGGAGACATTTTAGAGATCCTCAAACAAAAGAGTGGTTGGTCCGCAAAAAGTCTTCCCAAGAGGAATCAATGTTTCTGGAGGCCTTTGGGGCTGGCCTGTCAACCTCCTGGATTACTCTGCCCACCGATGAGCTCATAGATTTAGTCCTTCAATGAGGGAGGAAGGAACCAGACACAGTTGAGCCTATACCCACGAGACCAGACAAGATCCTTGCACCACTTAAGGATCGACCACACTGGAGTAAAGGAGTTTCTGTTTATGCCATGGTTGTTGGGGCAGCCACTTGAAAGGAACTGGCAGAAGAGAGTTCCTTTGTCCACCTTCCTAACAGTGAGTCTATGCATGTCTATGCTTCACTGACCTTCACTTTTAGGTCGCTGAATTATTTGGCACTTTTCCCAAGGCTTCAGAGAGATTTGATCTTTGAGTTTATTAAATCTCTCTCTTGGACCATATCTTTCAAGGAAGGGAGTACCATTTCCTCACAGTTGGCTATCACTCAGTTTATTTCTAAGTCATCCATGAGGCTTATCTCTCATGCTGCTGAAGGTACCTCAAAGGCGGCGGGTTCACACATTTCCATTAGAAAACAAGCCTGGATATGCCTGTGTGATTTTGTGGAACTCTTCAAATCTTTCATCAATGCACCCTTTGAAGAAACCTTGTTGTTTGGCTCCATAGTGAAAGACACACTCTATAGCTGTGAAACATGAAGGGAAAACCCTGTCTGCTGTGGGTATATGCTTTTCTACTCCTCAACGATCCTTTTCTAGAAACAAACAAGATGGTAGAAAGATGTGGTTCCAGGCATCCCAGAGTCCCTTTCAAGGTACATACAGAAAGAGTTCCCTGAGGGGAAGAGGGGGGGATTCAAATGGAAAACACCACCACCATGACAGAGGTTGTCTGCATAATCAGGGTTCTAGAGATTCATTCTCAGACAGATCCTGTCAGCACTTCTGAATGGAGGCTTGACTGCCAATTTCTGGAGGCAGTCAAGGGTCATTTACCCCTGCACCAGACAGCCTGTCTAGAAATCACAAAAGAAAGATGAGTCCAGAGGATAATATCCAGAGGTTATATTATACCATTTTCCCATTTCCCCCAATATAAAACAACATCCCTGATGTTCTACCCAGTCAGAGGGAAGCAGTAGCACTAGAAATAAACAAGCTGCTAGAAAAATAAGAGACATCAATTGGTTCAGTATACAAAGTTCTGAATGGTCATGCTTTAGTCCACTCTGCCATTTCTGCACAATGATGACTGGATGTGCTTGATAGATCTTCAGGCAATCCAGAAAATATCTACGCTTCCAGACGGAAGTCAGCCATTACCAGTTCAGAGCACTGTTCTTTAGTCTTACCGTAGCACCCAGGGTGTTCACCAAGTGCATGGCAGTTGTAGCAACTCACCTGAGAGTGCTGGGATTCTGTGTGTTTCCCTACCTGTATGACTGGTTCCTGACTGCTCCAACAAGGTATCAACTAATTCAAGCAAGGGTAAAAAATCTTAACTGAATCCAACTCAAACTTTGAAATTCATCAGTGCTCATTTCAATACAGCCAGTCAAATAGCTTCTTTCCCTCTGTCTTGGATTCAAATCACTCAATTCCAGGTCAAAAAGATTATTCAGAATTCTTCTCTTCCAGCATGTCTGATACTCCAACCCTTGGGGTCCACGTAAGTGGCAATCACTCTTGTACTGATGGCCAGGTTCCATATGAGAATCCTCCAATGGACACTTGCAACTCAGTGGTCTATTCTACAGCACTCATTATGCAGGGTGGCCAAGATATCTCAAGCTTGCAGGAATTTCCTTCTCTGGTGCATTCAATCCAATCAAATAAAAGAAGGCCATCCCTATGATCTCAGTCAACCCAAGGCCACAGTGACCATGGATGCCTCTCACATCTGGTGGGGGAGGGCACTTCTAGGGAAGGACAGTCCAAGGTGCATGGCCCACTGAAGAGGCCAGCACATATATCAATGTCCTGGAAATGAGAGCTGTTATCCTAGCATTGTGGGCCTTTCAAGACACTCTTCCATCTGGGACTATAGGTATTCAGATGGACAATATGTCAGAGGTTTGGTACATCAACACACAAGGGGGAACCACATCTTACCCTGTTTGTCAAGGAAGCTATTAGAGTATGGCAAACGGTGATCTCCAAGCACTTTCTAATATCAACATGCATCCCAGGGAAATCCAATGTGATTGCAGACAAGTTAAGCAGGTCCATTCTGATGCCTCATGAGTGGCCTCTCAAAATCAACATAGAGGAGATGATTTTCCATTGATGTGGCCAGCCATGCTGCAATCTTTTCACATCTCCCCTCAACAAGTATGTATGTTCAAAGTTTTATCATTTCAAACACAAAAAAAAAAAAACAACAGACAGAAAGTAACTGTTGTAAGCAAGGGGGCAAGCCCCCCTGCACCCCCCACACCCCCCGCTCTTTAAATATACCAACTCCGAGATCGCACTACAGTGCAGAAAGGGAATATTTCCCATTACTGCATTGTAGTGCGACTTGGAGTTGGTATATTTAAAGAGTGGGGGTGTGGGGGGTGTTCGATGTTTTCAGGTTCAAAGTTTCAGCAATTCAATAATGCAATAGGAACCCTTTCTGCATCCATCATAGTTTATCTTCCCATAAAATTTCCACTAGGAAAATTTATAAAAGTAAATGGAAAAGGTTTGTTTTTTGGGCTCACAAAAATAATTTAGACCCCTTTTCAGCAACAATTTCAAGGGTTCATGACTTTTTAGCTACAATTTTCAATGAGAGAGCCAGCTAATCAACTATCAGAATAAAATTAGCAGCCATTTCCAACTTTCATATAGGAGTAAATAATTCTACTTAACTTCTTCCAAGCTTTGTAAAGTCTTTTTAGAGGAATCTACTTATGTAGACCTGCTTTAAAGGATCCTACTCCCCCTTTGGATTTAAATAATGTCTTCAGGCCTTCACTCAATCCCCCCTTTGAACCATCAGCTAAGTATGATCTTAAGTTTTTGTCCTGGAAAAATGTTTTCCTAGTTGCTGTAACTTCTGCCAGAGGATTGTCTGAACTTCAAATGCTGCCTTCTAAACCCCCTCATTTAATTTTTCACAAGGTTAGGGTTTCTTTACGGACCAATACTTCATTTTTACCAAAGGTGGTGCTGGAATCAAATATTAATCAGGTCATCAATCTCCCATCTCTTCTTTCCTAACTTTTCAAAGGACAAAATATGTTACATCTTTTGGATGTCCACAAACAATTATGTTTCTGCCTTCACAGAACCAGATTTGAGAAAATCTCAACAATTGTTTGTTTCCTTTTCTAATTTAAAACTAGGCAAGCCAATATCTAAAGTGACTTTGGTCAAATGATTATCTGATTGTATTACCTTTGTTTATGAGGAAGTGGGATTGCCTTTACCAAAACCTCCAAAAGCCCATTCCAGAAGATCTATGGTGACTTTGTCAGCCTTTTTGTCTAGAACTTCATTGGATGATATCTGTGTAGCTGCAACTTGGGATAATCCTCGTAATTTTATTGCTCATTACAAATTGGATCTGGTCTCTAAGGGAAGAACAGCCTTTGGCTCGGATGTGCTCTGGAATATCCTTCTTTATAATCCTCCTGGGATTTAGGTTACTGGCAACTCTGTCCCAACTGTTGAGGAATGATTAAAAATGATAACATCAGGAAAAAGAAACATTATTTACACACCATATCATTCCATCTGTGTTGACCATTTTCATTTTTCCTCATCTTCCCACCCACCTACCTCCTCCTTGTCTGTTACTCCTGGAGAGATTAAAGTTTATTGCAGGAACTTTTGTTCCTTGTTTGAGCTCCAGCTTCCAATACTGTTCTCAGTTTCCACTGTTCTATAAATATGTGGGGAGCAAATTAGATCTAAGTTATGTTATAGTGGTGGGGAGTTATGGGTAAAGGGAGGAGTTTGGTATTTCAAGTATTCTACGATTTGGGAGAAATGTCCGAGTCTAATCTGAAGATCTGATCTGAACCGAATTTTGAGGAAGAATGAAAAAGGACAAGACAGATGGAATATTATGGTGAGTACATAACGTTTTTTTACAAGAATAGTCTTCTGTAGAGTAGCCCACAGTTTGTCAGTTAAATACTTTGCTTATTTTCACAAGACTAGGAGTTTTAACACACAACTTCTTCTGTGAGTTATCATCTGTCTAATGGGTAAGTTGAGAGAGAGATATACAAAGTGTTAGAAACAAAATTTTAAAAAAAATGTTCCTAGCCAAAGATAAGACTCTCAAAGTGGCAGGTGTACATCATTGTTTATGTTGCTGCAATGGTCACTATTCAATTATTGCATACTTTTCCATTTTTATACAGGTGGTTGATTGCAGTGTCTGACTTTGAGACAAGAAACTTATTTTTAAACTCAGGTCTTGTTGTCAAGGATGAATTCTTCCCTCTGCGTTGTTACGATGATGTAGTCATGGAAGAATACAAGCTCCAGCTTCAAAGAGCTATGGCCAGAAAAAAAATCCTTGATACCTTAAGTGGCACTGCTGACCCAGACATGCTCAGCAGTAAAAAGTAAAAAAGTGTCTCTTTGGCTTTTTCAAAATAAAGTCTGTTACCTATCATATCCTTTCTTTCATGATGAGTCAGACTTCTTTCTCAGAGTAATAAAATAAAAAGCTGGGAAAGTTAGTTCTCTACAGCTGCAGTAATTCTTATACAATGTTCCTTCATACGTTTATACTTTACTGGTCATTTGCATTAATTTTGGATATGATTCACTTCTTTCCTGCATTTAAAAACAGAAGCTTGTGGTTCAGTGTCACCAAGTCATCACAGATTAAATATTTAAATTCATACCTAAATAACATAAGTTTCCTTGTACTCAGTGAAGGATTCATCTTCATGGCTTACACACTCACTGTATTAACACAGTGATGTAGTCAAACAGGTGAATATATTCTATCTGTTGAGGGATATGAACAGAAAATATAACCGTCATAATTTACGGAGATTGCTGATACTGACACAAGGGTGGTACAGTGGTGCAGTGGTTAGCATTGTCACCTTACAGCAAGAGGTTCTCTGGTTTGATTCTTGGCTGGGGTACCTTCTGTGTGGAATCTCTATGTCCTCCCTGTGTTCACATGGGCTTCCTCTGGGTGGTCTGGTTGCATCCCACATTCTGAAGACATGCTGCAGGTGGATTGGGCAGTGTAAATTGGCCCTAGGTGTGAGTGTGTGCATGTGTGCGCCTTCTGAGGCAGGTTGGGCACCAGGATGACAAATCAACACTGTAAAAACTCTACTGCCACTCATTCTGCAGACTGATGATCTGTTGTGGCAACCCCTAATGGGAGCAGCTGACACAAAATGTAAAACTCATATATCTTCCAGTAATAAAAATACTCAAGTGCTTTGCTCATTCATTATGGCATTTTGGTTGTATCTCTCTTTTACAATGCTGCCAAAAATACTTGCTTTGGAAATATTTCAAATAATTTGTGAACATCACCAACAGAAAGGCCTGAAACATTTTTAACACACTCCCTGGAATTCAGAAATAATGCTTCCATGATTTTGGCCCACCCAGCAATATTTACATTATGTGTGCTTTAAGCCTCCATGCTTATTACTTATGCATGTGCAAAGGCCATTTCATATGACGAGGACCTCCTTTTCATGATCACTGTGCAAAAACACAGCCAGATTGTCTTAGATTACCTCAAGGCCATTATTAAAGTACAAGCAGCTGAGGTAAACATTGGATGTTCATGAGCACCTCTGGTAGTCATCATGAGTTCACTCTCACAGACAGGAAAATGTTGAAAATGCTTATTTAATGCACAGTAATATATACACAGAGAAATGTTATATGAAAGGAAACATATAATGGATGGCTAAGGGTGGAGCAGAGGATCTCCCATAGCAACAGAAACCACAGAGATGGACAGAAGAGTGAAAAGGAACTTGCCCAACAAACAAAACTTAATGGAGAGTGCAGAATAATGTGAATCTTAGGAGAGGTGGGATACAGTAAAGTAGCATGATGTAATGACCTTCAACAGTTCTAACAATATCAATGTGTGAGTAGTGGACTTGCAGTGTTACATTAATGTCATTAAAAAGGAAACTATCATACCTTCAGGGGCATCATCCTATCAGTTTAGTCCATATGTTAGCATAATCACAGTTCCCTAGAAAGGGAAACCAGTGAAGCGGTCAGAGTAAATCGCGTCAAGAAACACACAGATATCAGGGAAATGTAGCACATGAGCAAACTGCAATCTGGACATTACAAAACAACATACAATACCTAGGATATTCTAAGCACCCAAGCAGTGCATTGATACAGCAAAAAGTATTTCATAAGTACAATGTAGCTTCAAAGGAGTCTGTGCTTTCCTTCAGATTGGCATGTTTATGTGCAGAGGTGCTTAAATCATATACGTGACAGATTAGCACATGTCAAGGATTTTTATTCATTATTAACATAGGATATTGAGTACCACTTCTACGTAGTAATATATTGGCATCACCAGTACTGCTACCCTCTGCCAAATGGCACACAGTGTATGACTGCAGAAAGATGTTTTTTAATAAGCCCTTTGTGGGCGTGTGCATGTTACATGTTTCTATTTTTGACCAACTTAAATACTGGAAATGGGAAAGTAAGACAAAGATGATAAGGGGAAACAAGATGGTAGACTAGCCAATAAGGAATGAACAGGGTGGAGGTACATAGGAGCATAACTCTCAACTTCTTTGTTCAACAATGTTAGTCAAATTCATAAATAAATTTAAAAAAATACTAAAGACCATGGAATAATTTACAAACTGATGATAGGTGTGTTTTATTTTAGAGTTATGGAACACATGATAGCAAACAAAAGATAGCTAGAGCTGAGTGGATTTGACACCATGCCTTAGTCACCCATATTCTTAAGACAGAGCATTAGCCAGCCACATAACAGAATAATTCATGGACACAGTGACATATAACACAATGTTCATCATATAGATCACTACTGCAGTTAGATTTATGGGGTTATATCCTGCAAAGGATATAGCAGCCGGACAGCTACCAAAGATTCAGAGCACCTTGCACTCCCCCAAACTGTCAGGCAGCTCGTGATGAGCTGACTAAATGAGAAGTTTGGGTGCAAAGCCCTTCAGAGCTTTACTATCAATGAAGATTATGCTCTTCTGCTGCTTTTGAGGATTGTGGGGTGACTTGCGTTTCCTATGTTGGACAGAGAAGTTCCCTTTGGAGGAAAAAAAATCAATTTTCTTAACTTTCTTCATGTTTTATTATTCTTTTCAGGAAAAAAGATTTTAAAGCTAGGAATGTTGTATTTGATGGACTGTCTCAAGATAATAATGTACTTTTAAACAATATGCTCATTTTTTTCTGTCAGTTTAAAAGTGATGTAAAGAAAAAGAAAACTTTTTTTATGTGGAACAATTGCATTTATTTTACTTTTATGAGGTTGGTATGTTGTTTAAACTGCATTTCACTTGATTTTCTGTCAAAAAAGTAAAACTTTTGTTGACTGTTAGTGTTAACCGACAATGGCTGCTTGTCTAGCTTGGAAAAGAGACACCATTTTTTAAGTGACCATGAAACAATCTACTTGCCCGATGGTCAGTACTATGTCATCATCAGCCCACTTGTTTTCCCATTTTCTACATTGGGCTGGGAATGATGTTAACTGTTGCCATCTCTCTCAGTTCAGTGTCACACTTCTGCCTTCTTTGACACTCATGCCCAACTGTCGCAGATCTTTTTTCAAACAGTCTATCCACCTCGTTTCCTCTTGCCTTCTTCCTGTCTGTCCCAAATCATCTTCACCAGATTGTCTTCTGCTTTTCTGCACATATGTCTGTAATCTGTTCTCTTTCATCTTTTCTGCAATTGGAGCTACTTTGGCTTCTGCTCTTATGTCCTCATTTCTTTGTCTGTCTCACAGAGTGGATCCTACCAACCTGCTCAGGCACTTCATTCCATCACCTTTAGCTTCTTCATCTGCTCTGCCTTTATTGCCCAGGTTTCTGTACCATACAGTAGTAGTAGTGGTCACACCACTGTCTTGTACACCTTACTTTTCAGCTTCTTTGGCATTCTTCTGTCATAGACTACACCTGACACTCTATGCCAGTTGGCTGCATCCCCTCTGATTCTAGCGTGGACCTTTTCATTCAAACTTCCCTTCTCCTCAACCACCCCTCCTAGATACTTGAAGCTATTTACTTATTCCACTATCTTCCCTTCTATCTCACTTCTCAGCTTCTACTCATTTCCTCAGTTTGTTGCCATCACCACTGTCTTATCTGTGCTTAGTTTCATCCCATGTGCCTTCAGTTTTGTATTCCATTGCTCTATACTTTGCTGGAGTTCTTGCTCAGAGTCTGCCTGTAATGCCACATCATCTATGTACAGTAACTTTCTTGATTTGTCCCCTCCAACCTGTTTGCTAATGTAGTCCATCACCAGTATGAACAGCAGTGGGATGAGAGCTGAACCTTGGTGTACACTCACTCCCACTGGGAACCCCTCTTTGAGGCCGAACACTGTTTGTACTTGAGTCATTGGGTCCTTGTACATAGCCTGCACTAATTCTACCAATGTTTCTGGGACTTTGAACCACTGCAGTACTGCCCAGATCAGCTTTCTTGGGACCATGTCATATGCTTTCTTCAAGTCTAGGAATGCCCAGTTTGACTTTTTCTCTAGCTTCTTCTCAACTATCTGTCTCACTGCAAACATCAGATCAGTTTTGCAGCATCCTGATTTGAATCTGAACTGTTCATCTCCCATCTTACATTCTGTTATTCTGTGTATTCATTTATCAATCACCCTCTTCAGAACTTTCACACAATGTGATAGGAACTTGATGCCTCTGTACTGACCACAGTTGTGGATGTCGCCTTTGTTCTTGTACACTGACATGGATATGCTTATTCTCCAGTCATCTGGGATACACCTTTCTCTCCACAGTGCTGCAAGTACCCTCAGGAGCCATTTCTCCCTTATCTCACCCAGTATCTTTATCATATCTGCTGTGACCTCATCTGAGCCAGCTGCTTTCCCTGTCTTAATTTTTTTTTAGTGCTGCTTTTACTTCTTCTAGGGTGGGCTCCTCTTCCTACCTTATTGTAGGCTGTTTCTTTGGCAGTACAGCTCCTGTGGGGCTTTCTTCATTCAGAAGCTACTGGAAATACTCTTTCCATATGCTTTTAATGTCCTGTGAACTGGTGACCAGATTGTTTCCTGGCATCCCTTATGAAGGGTGTCTGACTATCTTCTTTATCTTTCTGTCTTTGCCTTACAACCTGATATAGTTTCTTTGTGCCACCTAATGAGTCACTTTCCAGAAGCTGGTAGAGTGCCTCTGATGCTCTGTTCTTTCCTATTGCAACTCCTTTCTTAGCTTTATTAGCCAACCAATATTCCTTCCTTGCCTGGTCGGTCTTTTCTATCTCCCACTTTTTCCTGCACTCCATTTTCTTTTGATGATTTCCTGGACTTCTGCATTCCACCACTAGCTTTCCTTATGTACCTTATTTCCATACCTGACTTGGCCACATATCTGTTCTGTAGTCCTCACACATGCTGTTTTGAGGTGCTGCCATTCTTCTTCAACTCCACTTATTTCCTCCTCTTCTTGGGGTGCTAGAGCCCTGAGTAATTCCTTGAACTGTTCTATTTTCTCTCCAGTCAACTTACAGGTCTTCAGCCTGATCTCTGTTGACCTTAGAGCCTTCTGTGTCCACTGTTTGCAGCTGATTGTGGCAACCAGTGGTTTATGCTGTGGGTCAACTGTTTCACTGTGGATGACTTTGCAATCAATGGTTTTACCCCAGTGCCTTTTGCTTACTAGGAGGAAGTCTACTTGAGTTGCATGTTGGCCACTCTTGTATGTGATCTTGTGACTGTCTCTCTTTTTGAACAATGTGTTGGCTACTATCAAGCCATTTGCTAGACAGAAGTCTAGAATGGCCTCTCCTTATTTATTCCTGTTGCCCCAGCCATGTGGACCCAGGCAGTCCTCGTATCCTGTTCTATCTGTCCTGGTATGTGCATTTTAAGTAATGCATTATCAACACCAATTCATGTTGTCCTGCTTTATCTAGTAGGTCCTGCAACTGCTGTTGGAATGCACTCTTTTCCTCACTATCACAACCCTGCTATGGTGCATAGGCTGAGAATTTGAATACTACCTTATCATTACACTGGAGTCTGACTGCCATGAGTCTGTCACTAATTCTGATGAGATCCATCACTGCCTTCTGAAGCTTCTCTCTCACCACAATTCCCACACCAGTTCTAGCCTGTCCCCCTCCTGAGTAGTAGACTGTGAAACCCAAGCCAAGTGGTTTTGCTCCACTGCCTTTCCATCTTGTCTCTTGGATACATGGGATGCCCAGCCTCCTCCTTATCATCAGCATCATGTCATCCACTTCCAAGCTGTGTCCCATCAGTGAACCCACATTATTCATAGTTCATGTTTGGCAGGTTGATTGGTTTTATGCCCAGCTTTTGCTCAACAGAGCTATCCCAGGTAACCCAGGCTGGGCAACTAGAGACCAACCAGCCAGTACCTTATTAACCCAGGGCTGCTGGGTTTTATGGCGAGCACATACTGGCAAATACAGGCACATACACCACTCCCACTGTTAACATGGGTCTCTGGTGTAGGTCGGAGTAGGCTGGGTCCTCAACCCACTTATCACTGGTAACTACCCATGCCCATTTGGTGACATTAGTCAACATGACTGAATCACCTAGAGCAATATTTTACACTGTGAAATGGCTAGCCCTGCCATGGCACACAGTCTGTGGTCTGTGTTCTCTTATCTTGAGGATACTGCACACCACAGTAGATGCTCAAAGCGGTTGGTCTGTACAACTCTTTCCCTTATAGAGCAACATATAGAGTGTATGTGGCTGCCCACAGCTCCAGTCATTGGTGATTTTGAGATGGAAACACTCGGCATGTTTTTCTGAGGTCGGAGGAACCCTAGAAAGACACAGGGAGAACATGCAAACTCTAAACAGGCATTGCTCAGAGGTCAGGATCGAACATTGTACTTTTTGCATGGGAGGTGAAGACCTTAACCATTATGCCAACTGGTCTCTACTTTAAACCAAAAAAGAAAAAGTTAAAAAAACAGCCTTTGCCACTAGAGCAGGTTATCAATTGACTTCAGTCGCAGGTGGGTGACTTTGCTATGACCCTTTTATGTGTTTCAGACTACTCATCTTTTACGCAGGATCTCTCTGGTGTAAAACCTATAGCCACAATGAACCAGGGGTTAGCCCCACACTCTATGGCTGTTGGGGTCCCCTCAGTGGCAGTTGTAGCCACTCTTTTTGGTTCTGGGAGAGGGAACAGGGAAAGTTTCCCAGTTGTGTCAGAATGCTGTGCCCATCCCTGGGGAAGCTGGTGCTCCATTAATAACACAACTGGCCCCATTTTTATGTAAGAAGGAAACAGAAAACCAAGCATGTGTCTACTCCTCCTCAATTTTTATTGGATAGGGGTAGTTTACTGGGTCTGGCTCAGGATTAATTCAGGCTATTGATCCTTTTTGTAAAGTAGTTTCTGGTAAAAGAAGAGGGATTCCACTTTTCCTGAAGAGATTCAAGATTCAGAAAATCTGAACAGGAAGATGCAGGAATGTTTATAGATTTCTTTCTCAAATGCCTGATTCAGAAGAAGAGGAAAGAGGAAAGCTGAGTTTCTGACTCTCCATTTAGGGATTTCTCTTTCTCTGAGGCTATTGCAAGAATGTGCCAGTGTTTTTAGTGGGAGAACATTGATGTTTTTCTGTCTCTGAGAAACTACTATGCGTTTATGAGCTATCACACCAGGATTTTCCAGAACATACACCCATTCCACTTGTTCTATCTGCTTTAGAGGATGTGTGGTTTCTGCCTGCAATATTTCTGATAGCCTGCCAGCTGCCCCTAATATAGCAATTAGGACATATACAGATCCTCAGTATTCTAAATTTTTATACAATATTTCCAAAATTGACTCAGCAGCTGTAGCTTTAACTGATCCCACTGCTGAGAAGCAATTAATTCTAATCCTACTCTTTCTGATAACGATGGGTTCTGCGACTTTGATTTTCAGAAATGTATATTGTCAGACTCATGTCAAACTTTGTTTTAACTAATTGTGAAAGTATGAGGAATGTTTGATCTGCAGTTTCTTCTTGTGATGAAAAATCTGCTTTAAATAATATTCTTCTGCTGCACATTTCACTACTCATTGTTTACAGTGTATGTATGACTCTGTTCATATTTATTCCAGGGTTATGGCCACTGGTATTGTTTTGAGGATGTTGGATGGCTGCATTCTCACTCTAAGATGATGTTAAAATGAGATTTTAAATTTGAGAGATTGTGTTTGGCCCCTCTGCTGCAGAGGTGATGAAAGTGGCAAGATGATCCAGGGAATCTCTTAAAAGTTTTCAGCCCTCTTTTTCCAAAATTTCCAATGGATTTTCCATCTCCTCAACCAGTTTCAGAAAAAAAAAACAGAATAATGAATCTCAATAAAATACTGGTAAACAGACATATAAGATGAAATAGCAAGGGAGTTCCAAAAAAAGAAACTTTGGACCTCACAGGAACAGGTACAGTCCAATAAGTCTGAATGACTATTTAAGAGACCATGTGACCCCCTCCCACCCTGGTCTCTTAGGCCTGAATCTCTGTTTTTCTCTTTGGATGCATATTGTTTCAAACAACTGGGTTTTAAAAATCATTCACCAAGTTTACAAATGGGAAAGGGAGGAAATTCCTCCTCTTAAGAGGGTCATTCCTCATCTTCCAGATCAGACTCTTTTGTTTCCACCAGTTCCTCCTCACATGCTGGCCCAACGAAGGATAGAACTAGTTTTTCATTTCCAGGCGGGGAAGGATCTTTATTCAAGGATGTTCTTAGTGCCAAAAAAGAAAGCTGTGGCAGACCAGTTCTAGATCTTTCCTTCTTAAACCTGTTTCAGATAGTGCCTAAATTCAAAATGGTGTCACTTCACAACTGGTTACTTTTTCACATTCATCAGATTGATCACTACTGCAATAGCTGTAGCCATTTTGGTTATATCTCATCAAAGGTATAATAGCTGACAAGCTTCCCAAGCTTCAGGGCACCATCCACATTCACAAACTGTTAGGCAGCTCAAGCTAAAAGACAAGTTTGGGCATGAAGCCTCTGAACCTTCTGAGGATCGATGGTCATCTTGTTCTTTTCTTTGGTGGGTAGCTAAGTTCCCTTAGTGGGAAAAAAAACTTCCATTTTCTTCATTTTGTTGATGCTTTATTACTTTCCTCTTCAAGAAAGTTATTTTAAAGCTAGAGGTGTTGTGTTTTAATGCACTGTTTTGATATTGTAAAGTATCTTTAAATGGAGCACTAGTTTTTTCTGTTAGTTAAAAAGTAATGTAAAGTAATTGAAAACACTTTTGTCTCTGGAGAATTGTGTTTATTTATTTACTTTTACTACTAACATAGTGTTTTAAAGTGCTTTTAGTTTTTTTTTGTTAATGAAAAAAGGAACTTTTGTGGACTGATACTCTTAACTGGCAAGTGCTGCTTGTCTTGCACTGGAAAGAGGAACCAAACCATTTTCATCTTGAACATGGAACTGACCAGCAACACAAAAATTGGTCCTTTTTCCAACCACAAAAAGAAAAAGTTAAGCAAACATCCTTTGCCACCACAGCAGGCTAGCAATTTGCCTCAACTGCAGGTAGGTGATTCTGCTGTGGATATTTGTTGCACCTCAAACTACACATCTTTTACCCCAGATAGCTGGCTCTACTGTAGTACCTACAGCTAATATGTGCCAGGGTTTAGCAATATCCTCTGTGGCTGCTGGGATCTCATCAGTGGGCAGGGGAGAGCCACTGTTATCACTCCTGGGAGAGGGACCAGGGAAGGTTTCCCTGTTGTGTCAGAATGTTCTGCCCATCCCTGGGGAAGCAGCTGCTGCCAGTAATAATATGATTGGCTCCATTTTCTTTTTTTGTAAACTAGTTTCTGGTAAATGAAAGAATAGTTCCAGTTTTCCTAAAGAGTTTTAAGATTCTGAATCTGAACAGGAAGAAGCATGGATGGATCCAAGTTTTTTTTCCTCAGATTTCTGATTCAGGTTTAGAGGAAAGCTTAGTTTCTAATTCCCCCTGTGGGGTTTCTCTCCCTCATAGATTATTACTAGAATGAACTTACATATTATGAAATGAAAATATATGTCTTCCTTTATCTCCCTCTAAGATGTACAATGATTGCAATATTTAGTTGTTGCATTTTGCTCAAATTCCAGACCAGAAGGACAGTTTAAAAATCACTTTTGGCCAACATGTGCATTGAGGTGTCTTTTTGTGTATTATAAACGAAAAAAACTAGAATGTTTGTTTAATGTCAACTTAAGACATTGATGTTTCTTGTGTACTGAAAGCAAAAGAAGTCTGAAATTAATTTTTAACTTAAAACAGTTTCTCCTGTTGTGAAAATGTAAGTACTAAACTCTGAGATGGAGTGATATATATAATCACTTAAATGGGTTATAAGCTGTGTTATGGCCAGGTCATCTCAACCTCGCATTTTATTTAAAGAAATACAGAATTCTACTTACAGATGTATTTTAGTTTTGCATTACAACTTTAATGTACTACATAAATGCATCTTGTCTGCTTACTCATCATCATTTTGTAAATTAAAAGTGGAAATAGGGTATTAGAAACAGATCTGTACAGAATCACAGGGTCCTGCTGATAATAGAGAACATTTAAGATGTTAACTATTTTATATGAGCCATTTGTTTCAGGGATGTAGCTAGAAAAATCTATTTCGTACTCGCAGACTTCTCTGAAGTACAGGCCAACACTAAGGGACTCTGGATAACAAAGTTTGCAGATGACTGCAAACTGGAAGCCATTATTGAATCCCCAAATGATGTGGATACTCTACAAAAGGGCCTTACAGAAACAGATGCTTGGTGCCAGAGCCATGGGCTCAAGCTCAATGCCAAGAAATGTATAGTTATCCCCTTTGGGAAAAAACATGTATCCGTGAATTACCATATAGGTGGCAGTACACTAAACACCGAATGTTTGATAAAAGACTTAGGGACACAGGTGGACAGTGGTCTCACCTTCGATAACCACATCACCACAACAGTCAGGAAATCCTTCTATGTGGCACACCTAATCACTAAGGGCTTTTCATCCAGAAAAAAGGAGGTCATTGTTCCACTGTACTCATCCCTCATTAGACCCATTATAGAATACAATGCCCCATTTGGTATGTACCTCTCAAGACATCTGCAACAACTGGAAAGGCCACAGAAATACCTCACTAAAAGAATCACAGGCCTAAAGCATATGCCCTACGCTGACCGCCTTAAAAAACTCGAGCTATACTCTGTCGCATATCGTCTACTCAGAGGCAATCTTTGCTTAACATACAAGGCCATATCAAACCCAGAGCTGTTGGACATGCTACACTTAAAGAAATCCCAATCCCTCAGAGCCACACGCTCCAGGGATCTAAACCTTGTCATCACAATAAACAAAACATGCTGGAGGGATAGGTTCCTGACCCAGAGACTCCCCAGACTCTGGAATAGATTGCCCACACATGTCAAGCAGAGTGCCTCTTTGGTCCTCTTCAAAAGGAACCTTGACGATTGGATGGGAGAAAGGAAATTCACCCCGGGGATCACTTCAGTCGCCCTGCTAGACAGGGGTCCAGGGGAGTAAATAATGTGGGAAAAAATAGCCAGGGAATTGTTATGGCTAGGCTTATATAGGCCATAGGGCTGATAGCCTAGTACCAACCTATGAACCTATGAACCTAAGAACCAGACTCTTATTTTCTATTTACCATTTAGAAATATATATAAACCTGTTCAATATGTGGCCCCAAGCACTTAAATATATGTGTTATATTTAGCTGTTCCTTCTGTTAAATATATTGATGTTAAGTTGTCAATCTTGCCTTCATTCTTGCTTGATGGGTTCGCTAAGCTCGAGAGTCACTTTTACCAGCTCGAGGCAGCCCCATATCCCATGATGCAAGGCGGTAATGAGGTCCTCCTTTTACCAGCTCCTGGTAAGTGATTCTCTTTTTGGATATTTAAGCCCCTTTTCTTAAAAAAAACCCTTATTTGTTAGTTATTAGTTAATTTTTTACTTTTTGTGACAGAAAATCCCTGTTGTTTCTAATATTTTTTAGTCAAATTTACCCATCCCATCCCCTCCCTGTTAGGGTGTGTGTGTTGTTTATAGAAATACCTTTTTGGGTATTTTATTTAAGTTAAATTTTGACTGGTGTGTGTGTGTGTTTGTTTTAAGCACCATGTCAAAGGAGAGGTGTCAGAAGATGTCTCTGACAAGGCCCTCTTCACCTGCAGGACTCCTGTGCTATTTGTCATTCCTTCAGCCAGAGAGTCCTGCAGCCAAATCAGTTAAACCTTCAAGGCCCAGGCTTCTGTATCTAAGCCGTTCCGACACCCATGGCTGTATCGCCGATGGCTCATTCCAGGAAGAGGTCGAGGTCTCCTTCCTCACCTCTTCTATCGTCTTCAAGGTCATCCAGGTTGTCAGATCATGACCTAGAGAGAGTGGTCAGTAGATTACTTAAGTCACAGGTACTGGCCCAAATGTTACACAGTCCGTCTCAACAGGCGACTGTTGGTCCACACCCGTTACAGTTCCTCCTTCAACTCTACCTCAGAGCTTGGAGTCTTCGAATGGTTACTGCTACGGCTGGAGGACGGATATCCCTTCTGTTCCTTCAGCCTCTACTCTTATCTCCTCTTGAGACCTTCCTTAGAGCTTCCATGGTCTCCTCGGAGCCTCGACATCTGCCTCGGAGACTTCCTTCGGTGGTCCCTGGAGTTCCTAGCTCGTTCTCTCGGACCTGCCTGGGAGGGAGGTGATGAAGAGTGTACTGGCCACTGGTATCAGTCAGCAGTCTGTTCTCCCTCTATAGTACCTGTTGACATCTCTGCCACTTCTCTTGCTACAGGACCCAGAGATCCTCCGCCTCAGGTTTCCCAGATCCTCCTAGGAAGAGGACTTGTAAGAGGAAGCATGTAGACTCCTCTGTCACTGGATACTGACTTTGATGAGTCAGAGGATCCCTCTGAGGATGTCTCCTTCTCAGACATCCTAGAACTTCTGAAACAGAGTCTGAGGATGAGTCAGTATACCTAGCCCTCCACCTCCTGGGTGTCTCACCCCTTATGCAGGTTATTGCAGTGGACAGCTCCTGACTCTGTAGAGCCAGTCCCTAGGAGGCCTTCAAAATTTATCACTGCCCGTGACAAACAATTCCTTACCAAGGGTGTTCCGCTGATGCCATGGTGGTGGCTGCGGCCACCAAAAGGAACTTGCAGATCCTTGTCCATCCTCCTAATAAGGACTCTAGGACCATGGATACTGAATTACCTATGTCACTTCACCAGACTCCAGAGATATATCCTGAAGGAGCTGGGAGAAGTAGTTCAGGATCCTACAGCTGCAGGGGCTCAAGAAAAATTGCGGAACCCTTAACTCCATTGCAAACTCCTCCATGCGGCTTATATCATATGCTGCTGATGGTACAGGTGTGGCTCTTAGACGCCAAGCCTGCCTTCACAAATTCTCCCTTTGATGGGTCAGCTTTGTTTGGCCCTCAGGTGAAGGAAACCTCAAGACTCTTTCTGCTGTTGGAGTCTTCTAGACCTTATCCCAAAGGACAGAAGGAATCCCAAGGAGTCTAGAGGCAGAGGGTAGAGGCAGAGGGGTCCGAAGAACCAGGAAACAGGGAGCCTCTCTCTGACAAGCCCTTTCAGCATCCCTGAGGTGTTGCCCGGCTGTCCCTCCTTGGAGGCAGTCGGGGAAGATTATCACTGAAGCCTGGCATTCCCTCACTCAAGACAGATGGGTACAGTCGATCATATCCAAGGGTTACATAATTCCTTAAAGTCCCTTCCCTCAAGTTCCCTTCCAGATGTACCACAGATTGCAGAGTCAGAAAGAGCCATTCAGCCAGTTACAACAGACCATTCAGAGCCGGAATCTACTCAAGGTTCTTTTGGTCCCCAAAAGACTGGAGACCAATATTGGATCTCAGCAGACTCAACAAGTCTGTCAGGAAAATACAGGCCAGAATGGTTCTAAAGTGGATGCTGTTCAAACTAATTTAGACAGTTGTAGACATAGTTTTATGTATAATTTGGAGAAAATCACATCAATGTCAATGTTATATATATATATATATATATATATATATATTGTTTTGCAAACTATATATTTGTTGTATGGGCCACTAATTTAGACAGTTGTAGACATATAGTGAAGTGAAATGGTTGTACCCTTGATTTTCTGTATCAAAATCAGTTTTATTTTCTTGTATGTAGTTTTATGTATAATTTGGAGAAAATCACATCAATGTCAATGTGCATAATGTAATATAACATGGTATTCTTCTAAAACTGTAAAAAATGCTGCTTTAATTATGTCATTGTATTAAACCATGGATATGATATTGCTCATCTGTATAAGCAGGAAGACCAGTTTTGTAAAACCTGAAAATATTCAAACATCAGCAGCATTGATGTAAGGCATCTAACAGCTTTTATTTTTTTATTTTAATCTAATTTATTGTGCAAAACTACTATACAGTCTGATTTATAGGTTATGTAAAATCACAAAAATGTGTTGTCTAAGATATATTTTGTAGTACCAGACTAAAGTACTGACTTTTATACAGTTTGATATACATTCTATTATATTTATTAGAATGTTTACTTTGATATTATAAAGCCTGCCTAGTAGTCAAAAGGACAGTGTCCTTCATCACAAGGAAAAATTACAAAGTAATGATGAAACTCATCAAAAACAAAAAAGAAAACACCCAGGATTTCTTTACAAACTGCACAGTCTGGTTTATAGGTTGTATAAAATTATAGCAATGCAATTTCCAAGATAAATTTTGTAGTACCAGTCTATAATGCAGACTTCTATACAGTTTGAAATGCATCCTGTTATATTGATTTAAAAGTTTAGTTTGATATTATATAGCCTGTCTGGAAGTCAAAATAACAATGCCCTTCATCATCAAGAAAAACTGCAAAGTCATCATGAAACTCGTTATAAACAAGAGAGTCAACACCTGAGATTTCTTCACAAACAGAACAGACTTACATTGTTGGTCAGAGCACTTAAAAAGGGGCTGTTACTTTGTTAGTCTAGACATGTATAAAATCTGTAATTTTCTGTAGATTAACTGTTAAATAATTCCTATTGGGCAATTAATTTCATCATTATGTTATGCTGGAGAGGTGGATGGACTGTGTGAAAGAAGATCTGTGGCAATCTGGCATAGGTGTCAAAGAAAGCAGGAGTGTGGCATTGAATCAAAAGAGATGGTTGACACAAGACCCCGACCCCATGTAGAAAATGGAAAAAGGAGGCTGATGAGGATGTTATGTTTGATATTAAATTAATATAATTTCATTGTCCCTTTGGTGCCTCAGTTGTGTTATAGTTATGCTAAATTATTGTTTTAGTTTCTCAGTAGGGTAGTTTTTTTCTATACAGGCTTCTTTTTACAGGTAGAATATCTCTCAGTTTCTTAACTCAGTATTCCTAGTAACTTACAATATTTGAAAATTGTAATTATTTATAGGCCATCATCGCAGATTTGTTAGACAATTACACTTTTTAAGATGAACAATTGGAGCCAATCATACGTACATTAGTCAAATATCTAAGAAGTCAAGAAGAATGGTTGAGAATATATATAAATAAATGGGTCTACTCCTCTTCATCAAAAGTACATTACTTCGAAAAAGAGAAGTAGACCCACACTTACATGAAATAGCACTTAACCCAAAGTGCGCTTCCGTGAAGAACGGTTCAACAAACCATTAAGGAACACTAAGGCGCCGAAGCACACTACAGTGGGGAAAAGGGAATTTACCTGTTTCCCCACTATAGTGCTATCTTGGAGTTGGTATATTTAAGTAGGGGGGTGCAGGGGGCTTGCCCCCCTGCAAAAACATTGTTTTAGTGTTCCTGATTGGTTAGTTGAACCGATCTTCACAAAAGTGCACTTTCAGTTAAGTGCACTTTCGTGTAAGTGTGGGTCTGCTGTTCTTTATTGGAGAAATGTTCTTTTGATGAAGTACAGTAGATCCATATATATATATATATATATATATATATATATATATATATATTTTTTTTTTTTTTTTGGCGAGACCACTTCTCTTTAATTTATTTTCTTTTAATTTTTTTTTTTTTTTTTTGAGAAAGGAAAGTTAGGGAAGGAAGTCTGAGGATTAAGTGGGTAAGAGGAACGTTTAGTCACAGGGAAAGAAACACATGATTGACATTCTATGGAGTAACAGAATGATCAGGGGAATACAGCTGTGAAGGAGACAGACAAAAACAGAGAAACAATGATGAAGGGAGGATTGTACAACATATGGAGGGGAGTGAATAGATACAAAAGGGGAGGAGAGCACATGGATGAGAATAGGATCTGGGAGTTCAAAGAGGCAGTCTCTAACAGCTTGGATACACCTGAGAACCATCATCACTGGACTTGCCTCAGAAGGTGGAGTCATAGATGGGCGAGGACATGACTCAATGAGTCACAGGACCATGCTCTGCATACTGTCAATGCTGCATCCAACTTTATATCTATTATTTCCCCAAGAAGCTCTGCTAGCACCTACCAGATAACAAAAGTGTTACCTCTATCTGCACTGCTACTGGCAGGTACCACTGTATTGCCCTTCAGTGCATGGCTACCTGACACAGGTGGTGCAGCTAAGTGTGTGGAGGCAAATGTAGTAGGCTGGGACCAAGCCATGTTTGGTGCCTCTTGTGCTGCTGGTGTTGCTGCTGCCATCACTGGGAGGGATGGCAGGCCTTGCTAGTGGCAGGTTGCTGTTTCATTGCATACAACAGTAATGGAAATGAAGAAAAAAATGTATCAAAGAGAAAAGATAATGCCAAAGAGAGCAGGGGAACAGAAATACAAACTCAACGGAACTGAATTCTTAACTGTGTTGATACTGATACAGTAAAGCATAATAACCTCTTTATAGTAGGACTTACACAGGCATATCATTAAACTTTTTGTCGATTATAACATATGTGGTGGGAAGGGGGGATAAGTGAAAAGCCACCCTCACATGCAGTGATATATAAAAGAATACTTCCTGCAAGAGCTAATTATCAACACAGCACTTCTGTGCTTGTGGTCAATGATGCAGTTTGAGTTATGACAATAATACAGCTATAAATATCCACATGAAACATGCTGACTACACAGCAGAGGTGAAAGATACTTCTATGGTAAAATGTGAAATGTTCCACCAACTACAACTTTTGGATATTACATATGTGGACCTTAAAAGGGATCATTAATATTACTAAGATGAAAAGTATACTCTGCTATATAAAACAAACGTTTTTTAGGGGTGGGGTGTTTTGGGGAATGAACCCATAGTTATCCTAATAATCACTGTGCATGTAGACCTAACATAATGCTTCCTTGTCCACCTATGCAGGAGGAAGTATGCAGAAACATACTTCTGACAATCCACAGTGATAATAATCCCCTTAAAGTATTCTACTGATAACAGTTGTGATACCGCTGTTTGAAATATGTACAAACCTGTCTTGAATGGCTAAAATTGCTACTTTGCAAACAAAGACATTTACTACAGCAGGTATACTTACTCTGGCACTTAATTACCTACCATAGTCTGCTGCTGTGCATCTTCCTGTTACTTTCAGTCTCTGCAGGGTCTAGAGATATAAATAAGGCATAATGAGAAACTGCATAGCTGCATACATTGGCTGGGTATCTTTTTAAATAAAAGATAGTATGCTAACAACACTGAAGTGGTGACTACACCCTAATGTCAGTGTCCTGTTGCCCAAAAAAGTCAGGCTTGCATTGACTCATGTCACAGTAGTAGTGACAGCACTATTTCTTTGTGCTTGGGATGGCAGTAGCATAGGAGGCAGCCTTGACAAAACTGTTTTAGGCAACATCAAGTAATAGCTCTTCTGCAGGAGTATTTTGATGTACTGCTTATGGAAAATATTCAGTAAATTCTTGAAAGGGAATATTATCCTCACCTTCTGCAGCAATAATTGCCCCACCTTCAAAGAACTCAGGAAAAATTTCTGTGCTTGCTCATACCAAGTGTGACATGTCTACACTGGCCCAGTAACCAAGGAGCATCAATTCTCATCACTGGCAACAGTGGAAAATGTACACACTGGGAGGATTACAAGTTCACACACAGTAAAGTGCAATTTCCCTTAAGAGCACACAGAGATCACAGTAAGTATGGGGCTGGCTTCTAAGTCTTTCTCCAGATCCCCAATAAGAGTTCCATTGACACAGTTATAGGGTTGAGATCTCAGCTGAGTGGCCAAGCCAAAACCTCCAGCACACTCTCTGTCCAACCAGTGCTTTGTGTCTTTGCTCAAGTAGCTCACACACACACACACACACACACACACACACACACACACACACACACACACACACACACACACACACACACACACACACACACACACAAACACAATTTCTTTAAGCAAACAATAGATGGGACAAACTTCCTCTTAAACTGATCTGTAAATGCCCATAGTATCAACTTGAATGTAGAGTTTAACTTCTCCACAAGAACGTTAGTCTGGGGATGGTAAGGTGTGGTCTTTAAGTGATTCACCCCACTGTGCTTCCACAGACAAGCCAGCAGGTCTGACGTGAATCTGGCACCTCTGTCAGTCAGTATTTCTTCTCGGAAGCCTACCTTGCAGAAGATCTCTAACAAGGCATTTGCCACCTTTATTGCCTTAATGGAGGACAGAGCCACCATGTCAGGGTATGTGGTAGCATAATCTGCTACCACTAGCATATACTTTTTCCATGTGGAATTTGGGGTACTCAGAGTCCCCACAATATCCATGGCTACCCTGTGAAATGGATCCTCAATAACAGGCAAAGGCATCAAAGAAGATTTCACCTTGTCTACTGCCTCGCCTACCTTTTGGCACTACTCACAGGTCTTGCAGTACCCTGTTACATCTCTGGAAATCCCAGGCCAATAAACGTTTTGCATAATATGTCTCTTTGTATGTTTTATGCCCATATGAACTGCAAAGAGAATATCATGGGCTATGGCTAGAAGTACCAGATGGTAGGCTGTGAGCACTACCAACTGCTGTATTCTCTCACCCTCTAGCCCTCCTTCAGGGGTCCACTCTCTATACAGTAACCATTTGTCCCAGTATACAAATTCTCCTTTCCCTTGAGAATCAAGTGTCTCACTAGCTACCTCCCACAGGCCTTGTAATGTAGAGTCTGAGAGCTGAGCCTGTCTCAACTGTCTCTTTGTAACCCTTCCCAGCTCCCCTTCCACAGGAAGTCTGGCATCCTCTGACAGCAGTGCCTCAATGTCAGCCTGAGTACTTGTACTTACCTCTGCCCTTGCAGTCACTCTGTCCAAAGGAACATGAGTACCCACAAGCAGCCATGGCTCACCTTCAGTCTCACTGCTATAGCGTAGCCCTCCCCCCCTGAAGTAACCACCTTGCCAGTTTTGGCTGCAGGTGTGTGGTCTGTCTGAGTCTCCCCCAGGCTACCAGACCCACATGCTTGTCTCCAAGCCTGACTGCATGTAACTGCATGAACATGGTACTGCATAATCAAAATCATTCCATATCAGGACATCTGCAGGGATATCCTCAAACACACCTACTTGTTGGCTTCCTTTTCCACCTTCCCAGTCAAGGTGAACCCTAGCAAAAGATATTTGGAATGGGGTTCCTCCTAAACCCGTGACTGGAGTAGACTGCCCAAGCAAGTAGTTTTCCTATTTAACTATTTGAGGCTTCACAATGGTTAGGTCAAAGGCTGTCTTTCTCTTAGCAGTGGGCTCTTTCCCATCCACTAAGATAGGATATAGTCTCCTGTGGTAATGTGGTACTCTGGTTGTCTTGAGACAACTTACTGCTTGCATTCTGTCATTCAAATTTGCTGGCTCTCCCAACTTTTGTTTCTCACCTTGCCTCTGTGGACATCTGTATGCAACATGCCCCCACTGGTTGCATTTAAAACATTTAACCCTTGGTTCTGGATGTATACCTCGACTAGTGGCTTCCCCTGCTACTGACAGACTCTGTTGGGGCTGTCTAGGCTGCTCAGCATGGGTTTCTTTATACCCATGAGCAGTACTAGGTATCCCTTTCCTGTGCACTGATGACCTGTTTGCTAAGTATAGGTCTCCCTTCTTCCCCAACTCATCTGCAGTACAGCATTGTCTATCAACTAACCAGATTCTCATGTCCTCAGGCAAAGTGCTAAGGGTTTGTTCCCTTACCAAAAGGTCTGCCAGCCCTTCACAGGTGGTGACCTGACATCAACTCACCCACCTGTGAAACTAAGTGTTTAGTTCAGCAATATATTCACACACACTTTTATCTGCCTTGCGGCTATGCTCACAAATCTTTTTCCTATAAGCCTCAGGTGTTAACTTAAAACATTCTAAAACACAGTTTTTTACAGAATTATAATTTAAGAGATCAGTATCAGAAAATTTAGAAGTAGCAGTTACAGCTTTACCATGGAGTAAGGGGGTCAGGAACCATACCCAGAGCCCTTAGTCAACATTCTACTGTTTACATACCCTTTCAAACATTTGAATGAAACTATCAAAATTATCCCCCACTGTAAATTGTGGAAGACATTTACTGACCTTTGTTGCTTCTGGAGTTCGGTTACTCCTTTCTCCATTACCCTGGCGAAGAGTCAGCAGCTCCTTTTCATGTTGTGTCTGCCTCTCATTCTCTTCAGCTTCCAGACATTGTAGTTTCTCTGCTGCTTTGATTTCCAAATGTGTGGCCTCCAGTTCAAGCCCCTTTAACTCCAGATGGATTTTTAAGTCCTCTCTGGAAAGGTTGAACCGTCCATTTTCAGAGAATGGCACAAATCCAAGGCCAGCCTGGTTGTCCTCCTGGTTGCTGGTCTGCGATGCAGTTGTGCCCAAGGCTACAATCATTTCTGCCTTAGTCAGGTTGACATGCACCAGTCTTTTAACCTGGGACATCTCAGCCAACTGGCTCCTTGTCAGCTTGCCATACTCCTCTGCTGACATGCTTGCCTGCTCTCCCTTGCTAAGCTAATAAAAACAATAAAACAACTGTGATATGAAACTCTGAATATTCACTGTGTGGTTGATTGAGAGTACAAACATCTTCCTTAGTGACCACTGTTTACATGCTGCAGGAATTCAATATCCACATCACTACAATCCAAATAATATGTGGTGTGGATATCCCACCATTGCAACCAATTAATATGTGACACCCCTACACTGGCCCAGTAATCAAAGAGCCTCAATCCTCAGCACTGGGAACAGTGTAGAATGTACACACTGGGAGGATTACGAGTACACACATAGTAAAGTATAATTTCCCTTACAAGCACACCGGGCTAGATTCTTCCTCTTTCTCCAGATCCCAAATAAGACTTACCACTGGCACAGCTATAGGGTTGAGATCTCAGCTGAGTGGCCATGCCAAAACCTCCAGCACACTCTCTGTCCAACCAGTGCTTTGTGTCTTTGCTCAAGTAGCTCACACACACACACACACACAAACACACACACACACACACGCACACACATACACACACACACACACACACACACACACACACACACACGCACACACATACACACACACACACACACAATTTGAGGTTTCATTTATATATATAAACACACACACACACACACACACACACACACCTGGGAAAGGCTGGCACAGGTTTACTAGCTATGCACCCTTCTGCCTAGACTATACGGTAGTTCCAGCTGCCACCAGCCACTTTTATGAGCTACTTTTAAGGCCCTTAGTAAAGGGAGTTCAATCCTACTGTGTAATGTTACTATTAATCCAAATGGTAATCTGACCAAGTGCAAGGCTATTTAGGAATGGTCTGTACAGTGTCAACAAATAGATATGCAAGTACTCTAAGAGCCTAAATATCTCTAAACATACCAGCCACAATTAAAAGGTTTAAATATATTTAATAATAAATAATAAATGAGCAAGACAATACTCAGTAAGTAATCAGTTACATCAGAGTTCAAAATCACAGAAAATATTTAAAGCAACATTGCAAGACAATCACAAATAAATAAAGAAAACATATAAGCTACACTTTACTATATTCCTATCTGAATCTAAAAGAGTTACTATGCCCTAAAAACTTACTTACAGCAAGGCAAGTGCAGAAGGTGGTGATGACTGATGTTGTCAGGTCAAAAGACAGATACAAAATGCCCAGACTCTCTCTGAGAGAGAGTTCTTAAATTAATATCAAATACTACTGGGTAAGCTTGGATGACATCACTTTTTGTCACCTGACTTCAGTTCCCAAGCTAAACCCCCTTTGTCAAAAACTAACAGAATTTTAGCATCTCTCTGCGAAAAACACATATCTCTCAAAATTTGCAGATCGTGGAAGTCATAAAAAATAAAACACTTCTATATATAGCTAGTCTTTACTTCTCTTTCAAGACAATACAACAAGCTTCTAGCTCTAGACATTGTGCCTGCTCTGCACTGAAACTGAGAGTTAACATCTCTTTTATTACATGGGTATGAAACAATTTAATTTCAACTATTTTCTCTGAATTTTTTCAAGTTAACCTCCTGTGTTCCACTTTCCATTAAACATATACATCTAAACAGTCAGAACAGTGCAGGAACATTTCTGTTCAATTCCAGTAGGGCATGTTTTGGTTACATTTTAACTCATTACTTTACACACACTTCTGTATAAATCATATCAATATTCACAAATGGCATAGAATTATTACAAAATTCCATATAGCTGGGCTGTCAGTATATCCTTTTGTCACACCCAGAAAACACTACCATCTGGTATTGGACAGGTTACTAGGGACACTATACATCACAGAAGTGTAGTGTCCCCCAGTAGACAGATATTTGAGTCTCTATCTAGCACTAAAGGGTAATGGGCCCCACATAAGGGGTTGGTAAAGGTGTTCACAAGAGGTATGGTTACTGCCATCCTCTCTGAACTTGATGTGTGCATATTTGCCACACAGTGCATATACAGTGCCATTGTGGGTGCACTAGTTAGTTCCACTATAATGACTACAACCACTACAGAGGTAATGAGGGTGATCCAGGCTGTGCATGCAGACTTACAAGAGCCCTGAGTGTGATTTATTGTATTCATACACTGAACCATGTAGTGTCTTCTCTGAGTAATCTCTCATGTAGAATAGGCCATTCTTATGGCTAGTCATCTGCTACATGCTTGTATGTTAGCCAGCCTGTCCATGGACAGGCAAGATCACACTCCCACAATGCTAGCACATCCACACAAACATCAACAGTGGATGTGTCTATGTCCAAGAGACCTTCCCTGTAGCTATAGGTTCATAGGAGGTTACTAGGCTAATGGCCCTACCCTAGGGTTTTTATAAGCCTATGCATGTAATACCTGTGTTCCCTAATTGATCTTTGTTAGATGGGTCCCTAATTGTCCATTGTTATATGGTTTGATTGTTTGCAGAAGGAATCTATGATCAGCACTGGCTGCCCCTGTCCATTGCCACTACAGGGATTAATTTACTGTCTCCCATCCAGTCCAGATTGCATTTAAATAGGGTCATTGAAGAGCTCTTCTTAACAGGAATTGGGAGTTTATCCCATAGTGGTTATGGTCTTCTTGGTACATCCTCCAAAAAACATTGGTCAAAGTGTGGTAGCACACCAACATGTAGCTTAAGTCATGGTACAACCATTGAAGCTCATGGCAGAGCCAGCTCTCATGAGTGGAAGCATACATGAGAAGATGAACCTGCTGTTACGTGTTTCCTAGACCTGCTTAGTAGCCCTACCAACAGTGCTGCACCATGAGCTGAGTCTGTGACCCAGGAGATGTGCATACACACATACACACACACACACACACACACACACACACACACACACACACACACACACACACACACACACACACACACACACACACACACACACACACACACAGACACACACACACACACACACACACACACACACACACACACACACACACACACACACACACACACACACACACGCACAACTCCCCAACACATCCCACACATCCAACAGTCTCTGTCCATCTACATGATAAACACCACCCAATCCAGTTATCACACTACCCACATACCCACTTTTCCTATTACTAAAACTCAGCAATCACACACTTCCTTGTGAAAGTCATGCACTCCTGTACTACCTTGCCCATCTTAGCAACTTTTTATAACTGTGCTCTTCCCTGTATGCATTGTTACTTGGGTTGCTCATGTCGGATGTAGAGTATAGCCAACATATGCATGGGTAAGTAGAATCTTATATTTTTAAAAGCATCAGTTTTACTGATTTGTATCTGCTTAGTCTTTATATAGCAATGTTATAAAACAATGTGCCATCCACTGCTCCTTTCCTACTGACACTGTGTGCTGTTCCTGCCTCCATCTAGGATGGTCATCTGCTGCTGCCTCCTCCTCTAACTCATCAACTGTCCCAGCTGCCAGTGCTTGTGGTGCTGGGAACTGTGATCCCTGCAAGAGGCTACACTGTTGCAACTGCTTCTTATCATATTATGTAACCTAAAACAGTCAGTATTTTGACACACATGGTGAGATCATATTGCAGGGAGCAACCAGATATATCCAGACATCAAAAGCATGACTTCAGCAGTGGAAATGCATGCTCTATAATGTTTCTAGATTCTTATAGGGCATGGATATTCCCATAGTCAGTTTATGGGGATTTGTAATTGGTGTCATGAGCCAGGGTTCCAGGCATATCCAACATCAAACAATAGATGGCCCTGTGGAAAGTCACCCCTCACAAACCATTAGTAAAGATCATGTGTGCCATAAAAAGGAGTCATAAAAAGTGTCTGGTTGCCTGTACACACATTGTAGATGATAAATAGTACATTACAGACTACTTAGCTGTTGATGGAGTGATACCTTGTTTAGTTTATATATCTCCTTTCCAGATCACCACATGGGCATTTATTTCAATGTGGGCAAAGTGTGCAGCCCCCCCCCCGTACATCAGGGAGATGAGGTGTAGCACAGAACTTCCTCATGGTGTTGGCTCTCTCCTCTGGGGTACATGGGAACCATAAATGCCCTCATATGCTGAAGCATGGAATTGAGGAAACCTTGGAGTATTCTGGAAGCAGGTGACTGAGAAATCCTGACTTTGTCTCCAGAAGGTCAGTGAAAGGTCTCTGTAGCTAATATACATAAAGCTACACATGCCTTTGTATCTATTGGGATAGATACACTATGACTCCTATGTGGCTGCAGACAAGGCAGGTGTTGGCATTACCATTAATATCTTTACCTCAGAAATGAAATGTACAGGGTTTGATTCTGATCTCTGGTTGTTGGCTAGGCTTGTAATAATCTGCAGACTGATAGCCTAGTATTTACCTATGAACCTATGAGCATGTCCACAATTTGTTGCATGGTGTCCTTGTCCACACAGTAATGGTCCACTAGGTCATTTTAGTGGAGGGCATACAATATTAAACATGGTCAAAGGGAGACATTGTACACCATCATCTGCAGCAGCTGCAGTACGAACCTCTTGCAGATGCATGTTTCCAATAATTGTGGCAGTCCCTAACATTGTACACTTCATTACTCTGAGCATGAGCATATGGTGCAGCATCACTGGGAGACATTTAAACATTTCTGAATCACTCCCCAATGTTGTTTTGCTTCATTATCAAATGTGTCTCTTCATTATGTGGTCATTAGCAAATTACATGGCCAACCATGTTATTTCCACTGGTGACATCACATAGCTGGAATTTCTGAATTTCACAAACTGCTCATTACCATTACTCATACAAATTCACTTACTACAATGTGGCAAAGTTTTGTGAATTCAGTATAATGTGTGAATATGCCAACTTCTACATGCAATTTTCAAAAATGTATATCTGCTGCAGCCAACACCAGATGGTAAGTAAAACTGGAATTGCCTACTTAACCACCCTATAAGGATGATATTGGAGTTGATAGAATATTAACAAAGTGCAATTTAAATGTTAGAGGTGCCTTTCAATCTATTGTTTCACAAATCTCTGGATAATTCTATACCATCTTCTGCTCTCACTTCTGCCACAATTACCTACTTTACTGATTGTTTTCTATGATTTCTCTGAGCTCCATGGGTTCATGTCCCACTTGTGTTCTCTGTGTAGCCTATGCTTTTGCTGTATAGTCTCATAACAATCTTAGTGTGTGCTCATTTCAGCTACTTTTCACTGCTTCTTAAACTGCTTTTATTTGCCCTTCCATTCTGCCTCCCCCCGTGTCTTCCCAGCTTGCTGCTACTGCTGTTCTATTCTGTTTTTATCAACTTTTCCCTCCCGCTGTTTCTCCATTTCTCATTATGGTGCTTTTGTAAACTACCCACAATCCTTTGCACTTTTTAAACCATACGAGCGGTTCTCCCACGCCATCTTCCCTTTCTCTATCTCGTCAATCAACAAGCCGTCCTGTAGCATGCTGTGGCCAACATAGGTGAACATTTTATTTGTTTTACAGCTGATTTAAAGGGGTCGACACCATTTTTGTTGTATCTGAAGTGTTTTCTATGCACAAGGGATCAGGAACCATGGCAGCTGTATTTGCATTTGTTTTTAGTCTGCCTAATTTCACTAGCATAGTCTTTAAATAACCTGATGACCTTACTGACACAAATTGCACACTGTCATCCGTGCACTTGTGCTACTCCCTGGTTGTAACCTAATCCAATTCAGGGGCTGTGTCACATATGTATTCCAGCGTACTATCTACTGTTGTTTCCCTATAAACAGCCTATTTTGGCTCTTTTTGGAATGTACTCATTGTGAGTCAGACAGTGACTACCTTAGGCACCAGTAGCGTTTTGTCTCATTATACTTCCACTAACAGCCTCTGTCAGTGCTTTATATATTGTACAACTCCTAGCCTGCTGTTATGGTTTTATCCTATGTGTTTTACCTATACACAAACACTGAGTACCGTACGTTAAGGCTACAACTCTTTGCCTTAGATTAATGCTGCATAAATTCCAGTAGAACATATCAGATTGTGTTTGAGCTGTTGAAGCTTTTAAACTTATAACTATATCTGTTGCATTTTTATGAAGTTATGAGAAGGTTTTTGAACTGTGAAAGGTCCTAAACTGTTGACTAAATTGCCTTAGATTAATGCTGTATAAATACCAGTAGAACATATCATATTATGTTTGAGCTGTGAAAGCTTTTAAACTGACTATATCTGTTGCAGTTTTATGAAGTTATAAGAAGGTTTTTGAACTGTGAAAGGTCCTAAACTGTTGACTAAATTGGTCTCATTCTCATTAAGTTAATTATAAGTTAATTATAAATCCATTATATGGGTTATGCTACTCAATGCTAGAAGTCTAAATCTCAAAATGCACTCGCTCAAAGCACTCCTTAAAATGAGAACATTGACATCTGTGCAGTGACCGTGACGTGGTTCAAGACTCTGGAGAGCACCCCAGCACTACCTGGCTATAATTCATATCACACCTTTTGGCCCCTAAACCTGGACCAAAGCACTAAAGGCAGCAGGGTCTCCATATTCATAAAGGATATGCACATCTCCAGACTAGTAGCCCAACATAACGCATCAGAGATACTTCAGGTACAGCTAACACTGGGTAAAACTGCAATTCAGGTTGTAGCCTGCTATTCATCCCCCACCATGTCCCAAGACTTCCACTCCACATTCCTAAACACACTGGAAAATATTAGGGTACAACCCAATACCCTTATATTGGGCGACTTTAACTTCCTCTCCATTAACTGGGAAAATTACTCATGTACCAACAACGTTTTCTGGAATTCATTAATTCCTGTGCCCTGGACCAACTCATTCTTACCTCCATTAGGGGTAGAAACATCCTTGTCCTGGTCATTACTAACATGGGTGACCATTGCTCTACACCAATAATCTACTCCTCCCTGGTCAGATCTGAGCACAAGGGAATCACCATGGATATCCATATCCCCCCCCGCCCAAGGAAACCACTGTAAAAAACTTCTCCAAAGCCAATTTTTGTCTTCTAAAAATAGAGGTGGCTAACTTCACGACACCCATGCAAATGGAAAACAGGTGCATAACTGCTGAATCATACACCAATGCACTGTATGAGCACATACACAAGTGCATGGAATGGGCCATACCAAACAGAATCAAGATGCTCTCCTCCAAAAAAAGGAAGCCAATCTGGTGGTCCCCCACCATAGACAAACTCTACAACAGAAGGAAAAAACTGTTTCAGAAAAGGGTGAAGTCCCAAGACTGGAAAAACTCCTTTGTTTGCCTCAGCAAAAAAAACTGAGATCCATTATCAAATCCTCTAAAGCTAGCTACGAAAACAAAATTGCTGCAGATTCTAAAGACAAACACAAGGCATTCTATAGTTATGTCAATAATCTACATGGCAATACTCAGATTTGCTCTGAGTTACAGCACAATGGCAATACATATATAGAATCAACTGATATTGACAACATATTGGCTGACAGGTTCAGTGCAAACTTTACCCCCTTTCCACCCCCTAAAGGGCCTATCACAATACCTGAGGAATGCAAAGTCCTTATTACCATGGCTACACAGGTAAAAACCGCACTGTCCAAAGCCAAGAATAAATACAGCTTCCATGGGACCTGATAATATCCCTGGCTGTGTTCTACATGAATTACAAAGTGAACTGGCACCACACATGAGTACCCTATTTAATCACAGCCTCATTTCAGGCTTTGTTCCTACCAAATGGCATATCACTATGGTCATCCCACTCCACAAAGGGGGAGTGACTGCAGACCCTGGGAACTACCGCCCCATTAGCCTGATGAGTCTGATATGTAAGGCTATGGACCTTATAAATAAGGTCATAAGGAATCTCCAAACTCTGGACCCCACACAGTATGGGTTTTTGAAAGGTAGATCATGCCTGCTCAACCTGATAGACTTCTTCGAGTCTGTCACCAGAGCTGTGGATGAGGGCAAGGTATTTCACACAGCCTACCTAGATCTTGCCAAGGCCTTCGACACCATCCCTCACTCGGGAATCATAGATAAACTCACTAAACTAGGCATAAACCCCTATGTAATAAGATGGGTTGCAAACTGGATCACTGATAGAACCCACATTGTGAAAGTAGCTGAGTCCAAATATGACTACTTACCAAATACAAGTGGTGTCCCACAAGGATCAGTCCTAGGTCCTCTCCCGTTTAGCATCTACTTCTCTGAAGTTGAAGCCAACATAAAGGGACTCTGGCTGACCAAGTTCACAGATGATTGCAAACTGGGAGCCATTATTCATTCTCCAACTGATGTAGACATTCTACAAAAAGGCCTCACTGACACCGATGACTGGTGCCAGAACCATGGCCTTAAGCTCAATGCCAAAAAGTGCACTGTCATTTCCTTTGGGAAAAATCCAGTGCCCATGAAACTACCACATAGGCGATAGTCCACTATACACCAAAGGTGTATAAGGGACCTGGGGAAACAGGTTGACAGCAACCTCTCCTTTGATAACCACATTGCCACTATAGTCAGAAAGTCCTTCTATGTGGCACATCTCATTACAAAAGGTTTCTCATCCAGGAAGAAAGAGGTCATAATCCCTCTCTACTTGTCCCTCATTAGACCTATTATAGAATACAGTGCTCCATTTGGTATGTACCTCAGTAGACACCTACAACAACTGGAAAGGCCACAAAAATACCTCCCTAAGAGGATCTTAGACCTTAGACACATGCCCTATATGGACAGACTCAAAAAACTCCAGCTATTCTCTGTCGCTTATTGCCTACTCAGAAGCGATCTCTGCTTGACCTACAAAGCCATATCTGACCCAGAGCTGCTTGATATGCTACACCTAAAGAAATCCCAATCCCTCCATGCCACATGCTCCATGGTCCTTAACCTCATTACCACAATAAATAGAACATGCTGGAGGGACAGGTTCCTAGCCCAGAGACTTCCCATACTCTGAACAAACTTCCCATTCACATAAAGCAGAACACTTCACTGGCCCTCTTTAAGAGAAATCTTGATGAGTGGGTGGGCAATGGGAAGTTCACCCGAGGGATCACTTCAGTGCCCTTGCTTGACAGGGGCACTGAGAACTAACTTTGGGTGGCATGATGACAGGGAATCTTCTTGGGCTAGGCTTATGTAGGCTACAGGGTCGTTAGCCTAGTACACACCTATGAACCTATATGTACACTACTGTTTGTTCAATATGCAATGTGTACGTACATGTTTTAGTTGCCTACTGCTTTGCTAGTGGCCATTGTCTATTGTATGTGTTACAACTGCATTTAATTGTCTCTGCTTCCCATATTGCCTCATGTATTTTCATTTGATTTTCCTTGATACTTTGCTTACTGTTTTTCCTGTATTTCTCCTTTTTCTCTTTTGTACTTAAACCTCCCTGCACATCTCCACTCCTCATCTCTACCCTCAGACTCCAACCTGCACTCTCTCCCCTTTCCTTTCACATCTCCACTCCTCATCTCTACCCTCAGATTCCAACCTGCACTCTCTCCCCTGCACTCTAACCACCCAGATGCCCTCCCATACTACTAGCATTCACCAGCAGTCTCTTTCTCATACCCTACACTGCATTACATACTATACCCCCCTCCATACACTGACACTTGTCCAGATCCTTGATTCACTTACTTGGCGACTCTTATCCCTAACCCCTCTTTTCTCTATTCTTTTTTTATAGGTTAGCTATAACTTCACATCAACAAAGCCCACTGAACTATCCTGCCTGGAACCACCTACAGTCAAGTTCCTTCATGGGTGACACCCTCCATTTATGAAAACTGTATAAGTATGTCCTGTTAAATGCTCTAGCTGATACCTGAACTACTGCCCCTGTGTAGGCTATTCTCTTGCACATCTCTGGGCTGATCCCTGTTTCGCCATCCATCCTGATCCCCCACTCTCTAACCTTCCTCTATCTAATTGTTCTCCTAAAGCTCTCTATATGCTGTGCCTCTCTCTGCTCATTCTCTGGTCTTCCCTACTCTGAACTGTCCCTCCTGCACTTCTCTATCCCTCTGCCCATCTTTTGTTTCTGAACTCTGTCCTACTGCCTCCTGTCTTACAGATTTAGTCTACCTCTCTGTGCTGCTCTAGTCCCCTCTGCCTCTCCTGCTCCCACTTCTGCCACACTTACCTAATTTACTGGTTGTTTTCTGTGATTACTCTGAGGGTGTAAACCCGCTCCATTCACCCTTGCTACACCCGGGCTCACTTCGCTCCTCTACCACCTACCTCCCCTATTATTTCCTTTATACCTAACCATCATATCCCTCCCTCCTAAAACCCCACCTCTTCCTGTTTCCTACAATAATCTAAACACCATATCCCTCCTCCTAATGACAAAATATTCCAGCCAGCTGAACATCCTTCCTGATTTCAATAAATCTCCTACTCCTCCCTACAGGTTGGCACACCTTAAGCTTTACCTCAGCTATCCAACAGGCCCAACAAATTACCTCTCTTACTCCCTTACCCACTCCTTTCTAGGCCATGGCTATTGCAGCCATCTCTTTTCTGCTCTTGCCTCCATTACTTGCCCTTCACATTTTTACATCATGTACTACTCAGCTACCACCTGTCCCTAGAGATCCCATATCACCATGCTAAAGCTTCTCATCCCCAGAGTGATGTTTTACAATATGTTCATCTATCATTACTGGACAAACAACCCACTTAAATTCAAACTATACCACCTCCACATAACTTTGCTTCTATCAGGAGACATGCATTCTAATCCCGGACCCAACCACCATCCCAGCATGAGTAACTCTACCTCTTCATACTTAATAAAAACATCCTCTAAAAACAAACCTATTTCCTTTTACTCTATGAACATCCATAGTATTCTAAATAAAGTTAGTGAAATCCATGCCTGGATAGCTACCTACACCCCTGATGTTGTCACTCTAACAGAAACATGGCTAAAACCCCAAACCCCTGATTAAGACATTATCCCTCCTGGTTATAATATACTCTGCTTAGATCACCAAAACAAAAAAAGGGTGGTGTAGCCATTCTCTGCTTCAATCACCTCACTTTTACATCCTTTTCTCCAGCTGAACTACTGACAGCTAACATTAAAATTAATGACCACACCACTATTATAGTAGCAGCCATGTATATCCCTCCAGGGTACAACATTCCTCTGCTTGAAAATATTCTCTCATATTTTTACCAACACATCCCAAATGAAACTATCCTCCTTGGGGATGTCAACATTAACTGGTTAACTCTAAGCAATCCATACTCTAATACTCATATTAATTTATATGGCTTTACACAGCTAATCACCCAACCTACCCATATAAACAACTCTCACACAACCAGCACACTTATTGACTGGGTACTTGTATCTAATACTCCCAAATACCATAACCCTGAAGCCCTATCAAATACCTTGAGTGATCACTCCCCTATAAAAGTGCTTAGGGTTACTCCTCACTTCTCACAACCACCTAGATTTATTACTTGCCCCAAACTCTAAAACTTCAATCCTGAATCCTTTAATGCCCTTCTCATTAAGGTTAACTGGAAATTCCTTACACAACTATCACTAGATCAAGCAGTCCTAGCATTCAGTTCCACCTTCCTTAACATCTTAGACTCACTTACTCCTCCTCGCAAAGTCCTCATTAAATACAATATATCTCCATGGCTATCAAAACCCACTTGTACCCTCACGATAACCTGAGACAAATTATGGAAAAAATAGTTACAAACTAACCTGCCCACAGACTTACAAAAATACAAAGATCTCAGAAATCTGGCAAAAAAAAAACACATAAGGATAAAAAGGACTTTTATAACAAACCTCCCACAGCCCTAAAATACAATCCAAAAAAAAAATTCTGAAACTCTATTAATCAAATATTACATCCTGTTAATCCTAGCTCCCCTAATCCATGCCCAGATAGGACACTCAAAGAAACTGCCACTCAGTTCAGTACCTATTTCATTGGTTCAATATATAAACTACTCAACCCTAACCCACACTCATCTACTACTAATATCCCCAACTATTCTAAAGCTGCGCCAAATGTTATCTCCTCTAAAACCTTCTCCCTCGAACCTGTACCTACTAGCTATATCAAATCTCTACTCTCTAAATTAAAACCTTGCTCAGCTTCAGCAGATAATATTCCTTCCATTTTTCTTCAACTAGCAGCTGACTCTCTTGCTCTCCCTGTATTTATCTTAATAAATCTGTTGTATGGTTCTCTGGTTCTATATTACAAGATCAAAGCTTTACTTAATTGAATAAGTAAAGCTCGAACTTGTAATATCAAAACCGTAAATTGTCGAACGGTCGATTTAACCCAGTGAAACATTTCCCTTAGCCATTATGTGGAGTATGCCCATTTCTCCAATTTGGAGTGATCTCTGAGTTGGTATATGTAGGTAGGGGGGGTGTGGGGAGTACAGGCATCAGGGGGTCTGGGGGGCGAAGCCCCCCACTTGATTTTGGATGTAAAGTTTTTTTTTTTTTGATTCAGCCAAGGGAAGTGTTTTCCTTGGTTGAATCGGCCGTTCGACAATTTTAGCTGTCAATATTACAAGATCGAGCTTTAGTTATTCGATGAACTACAGCTTCGATGTAATATAGAAGTGGTTCTCCAGCTATCTCACCGATAGATCTCAATCAGTAAGATTGCAGTCTGCACTCTCCCCTCCTTTCCCTGTCAAAATGGGTGTACCTCAATGATCTATCATAGGGCCTTTACTCTTTAATATCTTTACTAATGACCTCAGTACCTCCTGCCCTCAGTCATCCTTAGTCCAATACGCAGATGACTCTCCAATCATCACCATAGCTAACTCTCCTTCTGAGCTCATCTCAGTTACTCAGGCATCTTTCAACTCAGTTGAAACATGGCTCTTCAACAACCATCTCATCCTTAACCCTAAAAAAAAGCTGTTACTCTTCCTACCAAAAAAAATTCAACAATATAAAATCCTCCTTCTCCATACTGTCCCTTAATAATATTCCCATTCATGTAGAATCCAACACCAAGCTTTTAGGAGTCATCATTGATAGTCAGCTTAAATTTGACTTACCTGTCAATAACTGCATCAAGAAAACTCATTCAAAACTAAGGATCCATTATCGCAAAAAGAAATATCTTACTTCTGAAGCCAAGGTAACTCTCTTATTTACCTTCTACCTAGTCTAATGTACAGCTCTCAAATCCTCACAAACCTAAACTCATCTCTTCTGACCAAACTCAAATCTACCTAGAACAAGGTAGCTAAATTTGTTGCTCAACAAACCTACAAATCCCATCACTGTCTTTCTCTAAAACACCTTAACTGGCTTGAATTACCTCACCAACTTCTCAGTTCCAGATCATTCATTCTATCCTATACCAGTCTTCTTACTGCCCTACACTATCCCCTCTAATCTCTCATTATTCTCCCTTCAGACCACTCTGAAGCTCTACCCAAGACCTACTACAAATATAGAAACCCAAGTCTAAATTTGGACATAACATGAACAGTTATCACCCAGCTACTGTCTGGAATAAGCTTCCACTACAAATCAGGACCCTTAAACATCCTAAACAATTTAAGACAGCCACTAAAGAATACATTACAAGTCACTGGTCTTGCGACTGCAATCTCCCTCCCTAAACAATCCCCACCTCCCACACCTTTCACTACTGCCTGCCCAGAACTTACTCTTCTCCCTAGCTCCCTCCAATCTTTCTCTAACTACCCTCTTTACTGTCTTCTCCAAACTATAAAGATAATTGCCTCAGAGAAGCATTAAATAGTAATTGCCCTTCCTCTATCACAAAACAGGGTTTTCTGTAACCACCTACACTAAAATCTACTATTGTTCCTTTATACATATATATATATATATATATATATATATATATATATATATATATATATATATATATACTGTAAAAGTCTTTGCTATACTCCTGACTATTGACACTGTATAACAATGAATCACTTCTAATTGCCTTGTAAAAATCCTTTAACATTGCTATGTAATTGCTATTAATCCCTATGTATAAAGAAAAAAATGCAATATATGTTGGAGCTTTTCTCCCCTGGCTTCCTCTGAAAAGGGGCTTTTCAACTCAGTCAGACAAACTCAGTCAACAAATGTAATATAAATAATTAAATAAATAACATAAAATCTGAAGAAGTTAGATGACTTTAAATGATTTACCATATTTCAGTTTTTTTTTTTTTAGTCCTAGTGTCTCTTCTACTATTAATTACTTATAGTTTACCTGACTTATAGATTTGTTTTTTTTTTTTCTGAAGGGTTTTAAATGAGTGACATTTTCTATTAAATAAATTTCATATTGATGTTAAGGAAACAGTCTGTCTTTTGATTTGATTTTGATTCTGGTTCCCTTACTTATGAATTGAGATAGGCCGAGGAAAATACACAGGCTGCCTTTCAAGATATAGAGGTGGATGAGGTTTTTGAACAGGAATATCCACAAATAAGAAGGTCAGAAAGGATTTTAAACCAAAATAGGACAGGCAAATTTTTTTATGGGGACAACAGACCCCAAGGGGGCAGCCCATGAAGGGAAGGAACAACTACTGGAACAACCGGAATCAGAACAGGTATTAGATTATCAGAATAGGACTGTGAATATTATTTCTTCTTTTGGAGGGAAATTGTTAAGCCTAAATGGCTTTAACATTTTTAATTATACAGATTTGAATATTACTGATACTTATTTGTCTCTTTTCGAGAAGGGCTTCAAGTTTGTTCCAGCTAAGAAACCTGATGTTTCTAGTGTGTTAATTGACTTGAAGCTTTATATCAGGAAACTGAATTTTCAATTACTGTTTAAAGAGAATGAGGTACACATTGGTAACCTCAATAAATTTAAGAGAAAGTGTCTACAACCCCCCTTTGCACCCGAGTTTGGTTCAATATGAAAAAATGTGTACAAAATATATTTTTATGAACATAGGGCACATAAAAATGATTATTTTAATTTGACTAAGGAAGAGACACTTTTAATGGACAGTTTTAGGGCTACTGGCGATGTCTGGGTTATGAAGGCTGACAAGGGGGGAGGGGTGGTTCTTGTGGACAAATTGGACTATGTGAATGACCTTAATACAACTTTATATGATATTGATAAATACACCCCGGTTTCCCTGAATAAGATACTTATAGCCCATAGAAGGTTACAACTTTTTCTGGAGGATAGTTTATACCAGGGAGTTATCACTGAAGAAATATTCAATTTTTTAATAAATGAATTCCCACTTATTCCCACAGTGTTTTGAATTCCGAAGGTGCACAAAAATGTGCACCATTCACCATACAGACTTATAGTGGCTGGACAGAATAGTTCAACACATTCCTTAGGGGTCTTTGTTGATAGATTGGTTAAAGGGGCTTTAAGTTCAGTCCACCATGTAATCAAAGACTCCTGGGATTTTTTGACTAGACTAAATGCACATTATTTTCCTGAGATTACTGTTTTTTTGACCATTGATATGGTCAATTTGTTCAGTTCTATTCCACACCAGGTTGGGTTAGAAATGTTTCATGAGACATTAGTGGAGTACACCAATCTTGGTAACACCCTGGTTAATTTTGTTATGGAAGTTATGGAACTAATACTTCAGAATAACTTTTTAACTTTCGAAAAATGAGTATTTCAAACAGGCTAAGGGTTTGGCAGTGGGGGCCAGTTGTGCCCCCATTTATGCTAACTTTGTCATGGCAGAGTGGGAAGAGCACTTTGTCTTTAGTACCAGGTTAAATCAAGAATGGCTTTTCTACGGATGTTATTTGGACAATATTCTCATTCTGTGGAAATGTAATAAGTCAGTGGTGGATGAGTTTGTTGAATATATCAGTGGGGTTTGTCCTTATTTTAAATTTACACACAGTTTTAGTATGGAAAGTATTGACTATCTTGATGTGAATATTACTACAGACACTGACTTGGGAATTTTTTCCTCGAAAGTTCATCATGAGCCAACTTATTCAAACTATTTTTTGAGGTTCAACAGCCATCACCCTTATCATATAAAGAGAAATTTAGTCCTGGGGCAGATAATTAGAGGGGTGGGAATGTGTTCCACCAAGGAGAATTTGGAAAGGGAATTGGCCACTTTAGTACGGATGTTTACAACAAGGGGTTACCCTGATTGTTTGGTTCAAGGAATATGTGTAGAAGTTTTTGAAAGATGGGGTTCCAGATTTAAACCCTTGTTTGGACAGGATGAGTCAATATTAAGAAGCCATTTTGATATACTGACCACAGACATTAGTTCTTTTACAAGGTCAGGTTTTTCCAACTCAATGTTGACCCAGTTTGGTTCGTTTGGTAAAAAGGTGAGAACTATATTAAACAGAAACTGGGTGATTTTGAAATGCAGTAATGAAATTGTTAGCTCTCTAGGGAAAGGCCCAACATTTACTTATAAAGTGGGTAATAATTTGAAATTCTTTTTTGAGCACCCGATTGTTAAGAGAGATGAAAGGAGTACAAGACCGTGTGAGAGATGTAAGTTCTGCACATATGTGGTCAAAGCACTAGATATTAAGGCAGGGGATCCTCCTTCTAAGGTTAGGTTAGCTGGGGGTAATTGCAACACCTGTGTACTCGTCTATCTTAGTGTTTGCAGCACCTGTAAAGGGTTTTATATAGGAAAGATGGAGATGTCCCTCAAGAAGAGAATTTATGAACATCTATACGCAATTAATACTTTAAATATGAATAATGCTCTTTGTAAGCATTCCCTTACTTGTATATGTTTTACTGGCTTTAGATTTTGCATTTTACAAGTGGTTCCTAAAAATACTAGAGGGGGTAATTGGGGTAACCAGGTGGATAAAAGTGAATTAAAATGGCAGCTTCGTTTAAATTCATGTCAACCCCCGGGGTTGAATGAGCACTTTTCCCTGAAACCCATTCTGGTAGAGAGAGCTGCTAACTTATAACATTTTAAAAAATAGTTCTTGTATATGTTGTATTATTTTTAGTGTATTATTAATTGGGACACTGTATTTTTAAATGATTAGTGTGTTAATTGGAACCACTATTTAAATTGTAATGGCCACAAGCACATTTTGGTTTGATAAAGTCTTCATTGAGACAGACAAAATCGCTTATCCAACTTGCTATCCACTGTGCTTTGTTACCTTGATGGTTTGTGCAACTATTGCTGGACTGTTTATCGTTCATGTGGAAAATGTTATTAAATTATTTACTCCACTAGGATTCTTTTTTCTGCTGCTGGTATTGGTGTTTTTTGAGTGTTTTTTTTTTTGTTTTTGCTGGTTCTTTGGGTTGCTACTCACCCACTTTGTTTTTTTTTAAGTAATAAATGTGTAACAGACAATATGCTTACTGTTAAACATACTGAATCATATAATAAATGTAACTACCAATTTAAATGGTATAAGTAAACAGAATGAATCTTTTAATGGATGAAGCAGAACACAGGTTGATTTTGAGAATCTTAGAAGATGGAGTTTGTTGTTTGTGTAATTGTAGTTCTTTCATCAGAAATAATTTGTTGAAAGAGTATCCTTCCTCCGATGATATGCTTGAGAATTTAGTTCCGGAGAAATTATCAAATATCATACCAAAAATAAAAACTGTTACTAACACATTTTTTAAATTGTGGTAATGCAAATGTTAAATCTAACAGTAATTCTAAAGAATTGAATGCCTTTAAACAAATCAAAATTCACATAAAGGTAATGTGCATGCAGAAAGCAAAGAAGAGTGCTGGAATGCAAAACAGTTCTTATAACATGCACATGGTCAGGAGAATTGGAAAACTAAAAAAAGGCACAAAGTACAATCCAAGGATGAGCGCTTTCATCCAGAAAGATCTAGATCTTTCTGGACGAAAGCACTTGTCCTTGGATTTTTATGTTCTGAAGTTAATAAAGTGGATTCTGCATTCTACAACTGTGTGGTGATTTGCAGCCTGCATTACTTTGAGTGGGTTCAGTCCAGCTACTTCTTCTGGCTTTTGTGTTTACCTGCTTGAATTGGAAAACTAACCCAACTGCAACAAGTAAACATGTCGATGGTGTATTCTCCACAACAAATAAACATGTCAGTTGTGAGTGCTCCACAACAAATAAACATGTCGATGGTGAGTGCTCTTCAGCAAGTAAAAGTGTTGATGGAGAGTGTAGATCAATATGTATGCATACCTGTAAGAAGCTTTCCTGGGTCTTGCACAAGTATATAAATATGAGCACAAGCAAGCCTAACTGACATTTTGTAATAAACGGTTGATATGTAAACATGCATGTCTGTGCAGTCTGTCAGTTAATCAGTTTGTTTATATTTTGTACTGCTGCTATCCATCCTGATCAGTTTCTTTGTAATAAAGCATATAAATGAACTACCCTGCCTGTTTGTCTTTAATAAAAAACAAAATGAGCGACAAGGTGTCAGAATGAGATCCTGAAATCCAGATTCTGGTCCAAGAAGGCACTCAGTTAAAGATGGAGGAATATGGAGAAGTGGATCATCACCAGTGTGCACTTAATTCACAATATCAAGTCAGAAACGAATTTCAGGTATTAGAGCTTATTTAAATGATTTCTTATTCAGAAAATATAAAACAAAGCACTCAGAGCCCTCTAAATGAATTTCTAAGTAAAGGAAATGTCCAAAACTGTGACATATTCAGAAAATATTCAAATAACTATGGAAAATGTTTGAAATAAAGTCTGAATTGCATAGAATGAATAAAATAAGGAAAACAACTGCATTATTTTGAAGTAGCTCATAACATGTAATGTTTTACCATTAATTAAAGCTATTCAAGATATCCAAAGTATACAGAGAGTTTGCATGTGTTACAGTACAGTTACAAACTACAGCCATTTCAAAGTATATTTCACAAAGTACAATATTTTGAAGAGTTTATTGTGCATTTGAATGTTCTTACAAGAACTGGCTGTGTGCATGTCTGTACATAATTACAAGCGCCATCTTTCTTCATTGTGTTTGTGCATAATTTGTTGGCATGGCTGATGGATTTCGTAGACCAAGTCCATTTGCCTTTGACAATAATATTGCTGAGAACTGGAGAATGAGCAAGAGTATAATATTTTCATACATGCTGCATTTTCTGATAACGATGACCGTACAAAGCCATTTATTCTGCTTAATTTAACTGGCTCAGAAGCCATAGAAAGAGAGTGTTCATCTGTGAATGCATCTGCTGTATTTGCAGGGAAGGGGAAAACCATCATACAGTTGTACCGGCTGAGTCAAGGTGTCACTTGCCAGGTCAGGATAAAACAAGCGAGCATCATGGGTTCTTGTTCAATCAGCTTTATTGTACGCAAACACATCATAAATGAGGTTAAATAACTTTAACTTATAAACAAACTACGTATCATGCACATAGATGTTAATATGCTGGTTGCACCTTCAAAATGGCACTGAAACTAACACGTGCTTGGTATTTATATGCACACACAGATCTTGGAAATGCTTCTTAAAGGTACAACACAGCTGCTATTCTACATCCTCCCTCTTTGGGAGAAAAAGTTAGGCATTGTCACTGATAGTAATGAATATGCAATTTACATAGAAATTATTTTCTTCATGCAATTATACAAAGCTAGATACATATATACAACTATGTCCAAGTTGCTGTGTATTTCACACTAGGCTTTGAAACAGACCATATTGCGTGAGATAGAATTTGGGATCTGTTTTAGAAACTGGGATTGTCTGTGTTGACTGTTCACTCTTAGGAACACTGGAATCATCTGCTGGAACAGTATCAGGAGTCAAGACATGTTCTGGAACAGGAATGTCAGCTGGATTGCTCTGAGAGTTAGAGTCTTTATCACAGGTACGATGCTGTGATATCAGTTCTGCTTCAGGAAAAAGATGTCTGCGATTTCTCCTGTAATTCACACCCTCGGATTTAACAAAATAGGATCTCGGCTCTGCACAAATACTCATTACATGACCAGTCTGGTCGAAACCTTTCACTGTAGCCTCACTGTCTCTCCTATTTTCAATGGACGAAGAAATCTGCTCAACTTATCATAGCTAGACTTTTGAAAAGAATGCTTTCTAAATAACTGGGCTTTGATGGATTGGTTGTTCTTAGCTTTAGGCCTCAATAAACTAGAACTGATAGGCAATGTTGTTCTGGTTTGCATAGACAGAAGTCTCTGAGTAGGTGAGCCAAGTATATCATCATGGGCTATGTTTTTGGGATTGAGTAAATTCAAAAAAATATTGTTATTATCATGCTTTGACTTTTCAAGTAATTGCTTTGCACTCTGTACTGCATGTTCAGCAAGTACATTTGATTGCAGAAACTCTGAACTACTAGTAGCATGTACGAAGTCCCATTTCTGAAACAATTTACTGGTGAATTGCATACCATTGTCAGAGATTAATTTCTGTGGACTGCAAAGGACTGAGAAATGATGTTTTAGCTTAGTAATGACTGTAGTGGAAGTTAATTTAGGAAGTATATTGGTCTCAAACCAATTCGAGTAAGAGTCTACTAGTACTAAGTAATGTTGCTTGTTCCACTCAGACACATCAGTAGCTACAACTGATCAAGGTAGATCAGAAATTTGACTTAGCTGAAGTGGGTCTCTTTGCAAATGTGCTTTATTATTATTACATACTGAACAGGAAGAAAGTACTCTATCAATGCCTTTTGCTAGAGAAGTCCAGCATACTAGTCCTCTTTCTCTTCTCTTAGTAGATTTGGAACCTGGGTGACCATGATGCAAAATCTGGATATATTCTTGTTGTAAGGAAGCAGGAATAACAATTTTAGGACCTTTGAAGATAATGTCATCTTCCATCAACAGCTCATCTTTGTAAGGAAAGTAAGATTGAACTTCTGGTGGTGTATTGCACTGCTTTGATGGCCATCCATAACTGATGTAGTAATTGAACTTCTGCAAAACTGGATCAGGCATTGTATCATCTTGTAGCTCATCAAGTCTTGTGGTAGAAAAATTATGCATTTCCATGACATCAAAGTCAAAATTCTTTTTGTCAGGCTGTTCCATTGTATTTCTAGGTGCTCTGCCAGTTAAATACGTTTGCCTTCTATATAGACCATTTTGAAGTTGTACTTTTGCAATTTGAGCATCATTATTTGTAATCTTGCTGGAGCTGAATGCATAGACTTCTTTAAAATAGTAACTAAAGACTGATGATCAGTTTCAATCTAGATTTCTCAACCATAGATATAATCATGAAACCTGAAACATGCAAACACTATTGCCAAAAGTTCTTTCTCAATTTGAGCATATTGCATCTCAGTCTGGGTAAGTGTTCTAGATGCATAGGCTACTGGTTTGCTTTCTTGAAGAATAACTGCAGCTAAACCAAATTTTGAAGCATCGCAAGAAAGAGTTACTGGTTTGTTGACATCATAGTATCTTGATGTTAGCGGAGTAGCAATTTGCTGCTTAAGAACTTAAAATGCTCTCTGGTGCTGGTCTAGTCATGACCAAGTAACATTTTTTACATGTGAGCCCTCTCAAAGGTGCTGTCAACTCACTGAAGTCTGGTATAAACTTGCCAAAGTAATTGACCATACCAAGAAAACGTAGAGTTTGCACATTATCTGGTGCTGGCATTTCAAGAATGGCTGCTTGCTTGGATGTGTCTGGACAAGCCCATACTTGTAAACAAAGTGACCTACATGTATAACTTCTAGTAGTCTGAATTTGCACTTCAGAGGATTGAGCTTTAAGTTCACTTCATGTGCTCTGTCTAGAGCTCAATTAAGATTTCTGCCATGTTCTGCCTCACCATTGCCTCTGACCAATATATGAAGCATAACTTGCCAAAATGAACTCTTTGCATCTAGGACAGGAAAAACAGTAATATTTGGTATCAGGGCTGCAACTTCTTCTATTGTACTCATGGTATTATGCAGTCTTCTCAATGCTTTGTTTAAATCTCTTGGATAAATATATATTCTGATCACATCTGAGCTTTTTTTATGAGCTGCTACCATGGATGACACCCCTTTGCTAGGTTCTGTAACTGGACAAATTACACCTTGTTGCACCATTTTGTCCAACTGAGCTTTGACCTTATGCTGCATAGCTATTGAACTCTTCTTGCTGGTCTGACAACTAGATTGATTTCCAGGTCTACTTTCATGGAATACACAACTGGAAGTTTGCCCAGTCTGTCATCGAAAACATCAGCATACTCTGAAAAAATAGTATTGGTGAAACTGGAACTAGGCCATGTACTTATCTGATGATCTTCTTTGGTAACAAAAAAAAAAAAAAAAAAAAAAAGATTAATTTTCAAACTGTTCCTGAGACTCAATAATGACTGCATAGGTCTTCAAAACACATAGAACAATAGGCTATAACAGCTCTTGGCCACATAACATGAAAGCACTACTGAGCCTTCCATTTGAATTTCTTCACCTCCATAAGATACAAGTTTCACACAACTAGTCACATTTTGTTGTTCACCAGCTCTGACTCTTGCAAAAGTATCTGCAGACATGAAATTACACTTTGAACCAGTGTCTACCCTAAGCTTGGTTGATTTATCATTGATCCGGACAGTACAAATCACTTCATTTCTTGCCAGTAAATCTACTACATCAATCTTTTTACCAATTACTGACACAGCATCTACATAAAAAGCAGACTGTTGCAGGTCTATTTGATTAACTTGCTTTTTGGAGTGACCCTTCTTTGTAACTGGGTGAGGCTTACTCTATTTACAAAATCTTTGAAAATGGTTCCATTTCTTACACTTATGACATTGCTGACCAAATGCCATGCACTTTTCTCTTCTAGACTCATGGTTGGCACCACAATTGCAACAGTTAACAATAAAGCCTGAGTTGGGTTTTGCTGATTCACTCTTAACCTGTACCAAGCAACATCTGCTTTGCACTAGATACCCTTGGTTCTGCACTGAGCATGCTCCTTTAACTGAGTTTTTCTTGGAATGTGCTAGAAGACTACGGGTGCTGCTGCCACATGCTTAGTGTTACTTTTGCCTGTCACATGTTGCACGCTGTCTACATGAGCTCTGGAGCCAACTGAAACCATACTCTTATCACTAGCATGTATATTTGTGTGCCTTTCTGTAACTTCATGAATCTGACAAATCTCAATGGCTTTACTCAGCATCAAATCACTCTCACAAAGCAAAATCTTTCTCACAGCAGCATTATTAATACCACACATAAGTCTGTCCTTTATCAATTCATCCTTTAAATCAGCAAACCTACAAAATTTAGCTTTGTTTCTCAGGTCAGTAATATAATCTGCAAAAGTCTCCTCTTGTTTTTGATCTCTCATGTAAAACAAATGCCTCTCTAGTGTAACTTTAGTCTGGGGGTTACACAGTTGTCTGAATTTGCACATTCAACACTCAGGGTCTTACCTTGATTCAACCTGCACAACAACACAATAGGTTTCTCCTTTACCTTTAAACACTGCTGGTGCATAGACAAATGAATGCTCTCTTTCAATGGCCTATGACCCTGCTAGGTTCAGCAAAATGAATGCCCTGGTACATGCATCATTATCAGAATAAGCTGCTTGTATAAATATATTGTATAAATATATTCCAGCTCAAATATTCTCCAGTTCTCTGCAATATTCTGATCAAACACAAGTGGTTGTGGCTAGCAAAATCCATCTGCCATATTGACACATCTCAGCGAAAACTCTTGCAAATATGCAGGAACATGTTTGAAATTTATGCCAGTACTAGTAAGGGCATAATGAGCCTTTGTACAATTGAATTTCATGAAATAAGTTTTCTGGACACTGTAACACTTTGAAATCTCTTTACTGTTGACCCTACGTGTCTTGAAATCATTTTACTATATGAGCCATTTATCTTGTAAAGGCTTATATACTAAAGTCATTTATCATCATTATTTTACTTTATAAGGCTTTATCTTGTAATCACTTTAATGCCAAAGACATTTATCAACATTGTACTGCCAAAGATAGTTGTCATCATTTTAAGAAACATTTCGAACAACTGCACAGTGCAAATAGACTAAGCAATAGAAACTGAGAGCAAGAAACACTTCAAAGTAACTGTACTTTGTAATGGCATTTTACAAATGAACTGTTTCAAAGTAATTGAACCTTGTGAATAAGCTATCTCAAAGTAATGGCACTTTATGAATGAACTGTTTTGAAGTAATTGCACTTTGCAAATAAACTGTTTTGAAGTTATGGTACTTTGCAAATGTATTGCCTCAAAGCAATTACAATTTGCAAAAGTATTGGGCAGGAGAAGCTCAGAATGAGAAACACCTCAAAATAACTGCACTTTGTGAATAAACAGTACACAGCACACTGAAATGTCTCCACAATGTCTGCACTTTGCCAAACAACTCTGTATAACGCAAGAGACACTCTGTAATGGTGACATTCTGTGAACAGACATACCCAGGCACAAGAAACTTTTAAAAATGGCTGCACTTGACTGCACTCTACAAAATAGTTGCACTTTTTACACAACAAACTTTCTGGAAAAAATGCACAGCAGTAAGCATAGAATGTAAGCACTTTTACACACTTTGAGCTACTTTGAATAACTCTAGTTATGCAATTCAAGGCTTCAATCAATATGAAGTAGTAATTTGTGCCAAAATACAGTAATTTGCCAAAACACATTCAGTTGCCTTTGTTTTATTTATACTCAGTTTGCCCTTTTCTGCCCTTTCTATTCTAGTCATTTTGCTCTTTGAATCTCTTAATGTGCCTTTTATGCCCTTGTGTTATATTTCTTTTGTTCATTTAATCTCTTTTTATACTCATTATACGTTGTTGTGCTTGTAACTCTGACATGCTTGTTTTACTTTAAACATACTTGTTTTAAAATGTGCAGGTAATTCTGAACCCTTTATGTACTTTTGTAATGCTCATTTTATTAAATAACTCAGCTTCAAGCATTTTGTCTGATTATGAGCTTTTTTATATTTCTTGTTTGCTTAATAAACATTTCTGTGCTATTCATATGCTTAACAATATGTTTTGTGCCCATGTAATGATCCGTTTAACTTCTTTTAATAAATAAATCATTCATGTGTGTTCTCTTTAACTTGTTTCTGGCCCTTTTTTGCTCTTGATTCTTTTAGTTCGCCTTTGCCATTACCTATGCAGCTTATGGCTCTGAAGAATGGTCTTTGCCATCCCAGTTCTGACAACATATCGCTGGCCAGGTCAGGAAAAAATAAGCAAGCATTGTGGGTTCTTGTTCAAGCAGTTTTATTGTATGCAAATTCATCATAAATGAGGTTAAGTAACTTTAACTTATAAACAATCTAATTATCATGCACATAGATGTTAACATGCTGGCTGAACCATCAAAATGGCACTGAAGCTAACATGTGCTTGGTATTTATATGCACACACACAGGTCTTGGAAATGCTTCTTAAAGGTACAACACACCTGTTACTTTATACAAGGGAAGACCCCTGAGTGCTTAAAATGTAAATTTATAGAGAAATGTGTAACCCCCAAATTAATGTTACAATGGAAAGGCACTTATTTTACACAAGAGATCAAAAGCCTGGGAAACGTTTGCAGCATTTATGACTGACTTGAGAAACAAAGCTAAAACATGCAGATTTGGTGATTTAAGGGATGAGTTGACAAAAGACGGACTTGTGTGTGGTATTAAAGATGATGCTGTGAGAAAGATTTTGCTTCATGACAGTGATTTAACTTTGAATAAGGCCATTGAGATTTGTCAGATATATGAGCTCACAGAAAAGCATACAGATATGCTTACAAATGAGAATTGCATGCTTCCAGTATCTTCAAGTGCTCATGTTGATAGGATGCAGCATGTGGTTAAAGGAAACAGGCCCAAGCACATGGCAGCAACTGTAAATCTTGCAACAGTCACTGGGAAACCCCATACTTTTCTAGCAAATTCCAGAGTGTGCACATTCTCACAAGAGTGAGTGAGCAAATTCAAAGAATGTCCTTCTACCCAGTTTCATAGTCAACTGTCATAACTGTGGTGCAACTAATGAGCCCAAAAGAGAAAAGTGCTTAGCATTTGGTCAGCAATGCCACAAATGCAATAAGTGGAACCATTTCAAATGGCTTTGTAAGTCAAATAAGGGGCATTCTTTTATTAAAAGAGAACATTCAAAGACACAAGTTGATCAGTTAGAAAGCTGTGACCTTACTTTTCATGTTGATGGTGCATCAGTGTTTAACGAAACAGTCAATGCAGTAGATTTATGGGCAAAGAATGAAGTATATTGTACTGTTCAGATAAATGGAAGACCCATAGAGCTCAAAGTTGGCACAGATTCAAAGTGCAATGTTATGTCCACAGAAACATTTGCTAGAGTATGTGCTCATGAAAATCTTGATTTGGCAAAGTGTGCAAAACCTGTTGCTTATGGTGGTGAAGAAATTCAAACATAAGTTTCAGTATGCTTTCATGTTACTCTGCTGGGCCTCAGATGCAGTGTGAAATGGGACTGCTTTTATTTAATAAGAAAGTGCTCCATGTTAGCTTAAAAGATCACTTTTCAAATTTCACCCAGTCTATTTTTCTACCTATGTTGATCTTTTCAAATACAAACTAGGCAAACTTCCAGTTGTGTATTCCATGAAGTTAGACTCAGAGATCAGTCCAGTTGTCAGGGCAGCCCAGAAAGTTCTAGTAGCTATGCAGTACAGAGTCAAAGCCCAGATAGATAAAATGGTGCAGCAAAGTGTAATTTTTCCAGTTGATGAACCTACTGAGTGAGTATCCTCCATGGTGGTAGCTCATAAGAAAAGCTCAGATGATACCAGATTATGTTTTGATCCACAAGATTTGAGCAAAGTACTGAAAAGACCTCATCATGCAATGTGTACTGTCAAGGAAGTCATTGCTCTTATGTCAAATGCCACTGTTTTTTCTGTCTTAGATGCAGAGAGTTCATTTTGGCAAATTTTACTTGACCAAAAATCCTCATTGCTATCCACTTTCATTACTCCTTTTGGCAAGTATAGATTTTTGAGAATGCCCTTTGGGATAAATTCTGCTAGTGAAGTCATCCAGCGTGCAATGGGTCAAATGTTTTCTGGGTATCCGTGAACTATTATAGTAGGTAATATTCTAGTAGGAGCTAATGGTGAAGCCGAGTATGACAGCAACCTCAAGAAAGTTCTGGAAAGAGCATGTAAAGTGAATCTTAAGCTGAATCCTCAGAAGTGCAAGTTCAGGCTACAAGAAGTTACGTATGTTTGTCATTTATTTACCAGTTCAAGCTTTTGACCAGATCCTTCCAAGAAAACAGCAATTCTTGAGATGCCAGCTCCAAACAATGTTCAAGCCCTACAATGTTTTCTTGGCATGGTTAACTACCTAGATAAGTTCATTCCAGACTTCAGACAACTGTCAGCACCACTCAGAGGTTGACATGCAAAGATGTAGCTTGGTCATGGTTAGAACAACATCAGAGAACGTCTGATGTCTTGAAACAGAAAATTGCCAGTCCACCAGCTCTCAAATACTATGATGTTCACAAACCAGTTACTCTTTATTTTGATGCTTCTAAATTTGGTCTTGGTGCAGTCATTCTTCAAGTGGGTAGACCAGCCTATGCGTCCCGAACTTCAACCCAAAATGAAATGCAGTATGCACAGATAGAGAAAGAATTCTTGACAATTGTGTTTGCATGTTTGAAGTTCCATAATTGTATTTATGGTAGACCTATCCAGACTGAAACAGATCATCAACTTCTAGTCACTATTTGAGAAAGCCTATGTATACAGGTCCAGCCAGATTGCAATGCATGATGCTCATATTGCAAAAGTATAATTTCAGTCTTGTCTACATGAAGGCAAACTTCTTTATCTTGCTGATACTTTATCCAGATCACCCAGAAATACCACTGAACAGCATGAAAATGAGACACTTAATTTTGAAGTCATGGAAGTGAGAAATGTTTCTTCTACACATCTGGATGACATTAGACATCATATAGCCACAGATCCAATTCTTCAGAAGCTTAAACACTTTATCAGTCAAGGATAATCATCAAAGCAATCTTGTTTACCAGTAGACTTGTGACCTTATTCCCTTACAGAGATGAGATTTTGTTTGACAATGGAATCATCATGAAAGGTCCAAAAGTGATAATTTCAAAGTCCTTGCAACAAGACTATATTACTATTTTGCATCATGGCCACCCAAGAACTGATTCTACCAAAAGAAGGGTGAGAAGACTAGTATTTTGGCCGTTGATGTCACAGGATATTGAGAGAGTACTTTCTTCTTGTTCTGTTTGTAATAGTACTAAGCCACATCAACAGAAAGAACCACTTCAGCTAAACCAGATTCCTAAACTACCTTGGTTGACAGTAGCCATAGACATTTTTGAAAGGAACGGTCAACATTACTCTTATTCAAAGTGGTTCAAGGTTGATCTACTTCCTAATCTAGCATCCAGTACTGTCATTACTAAGAAGAAGCATAATTTTTCAGTCTATGGTAATCTGCACAAAGTTATTGCTAACAATGGTACACAGTTTAAAAGCCAGCAGTTCAAAAGATTTGCTGATGAGTGGGACTTTACATGTGTCATGAGTAGCCCTGAGTACCCACAGTCAAATGGTTTGGCAGAACATGCAGTTCAAAGTGCAAAACAATTAGTAGAGAAGTCAAAATGAGACAATGGTGATGCTTTCTTGAATTTCAGAAATGTTCCACGTGATAAACATCTTGGTTCATCAGCACGGAGACTTCCATCGAAACAAACCAGAACCACACTACCAATTAGTAGTTCATTATTGGTTCCATTTGTCAAGAACAACAGATCAGTGAAAGCCAATTTGTTAAAGAAGTGCTTACCCAGAAGTCCTGTTATGATAAGACCAGCAAACCAATCAGTCCATTATGAGAAGGGGAGATAGTGAGGATGCAATCGAATTGGTGTTGTGAAAAGTCTATGTCCAGAGCCGAGTTCATACATCGTGGAATCACAAGGAGCAGAATTTAGGCAGTATCGGAAACATTTGATCTCGGTGCCTAGGCCTGTATTAAAGTATCATATCTGCGAGAGAACTCTATATCTCAGAGTGAGTTATCCAGCGTTCCAGTTCCAGAGGACATTCCAGTAAATATCCCTGTTCTTGAGAAGAATCCCAAATATCCTGAAGCAAGTTGTTCACCAATGACTGTCCCTGTTGTTAAACCCAGTTCTGATTGCTATAGCACTAGATCAGGTCGCGTTTTCAGACCATGTTCCAGATAAATGGCAACTTAGACATGAATGTTGTGTTTATTTCTTATTGTCTGTGCAATTGAATGTTTCTTTTTAAATGTCATTATATTGTGGGCAATTCATTAAAAAGGGAGGATGTAGCTCAATATGTATGTATACCTTTAAGAAGCTTTTTGGGGCTTGCACAAGTGCATAAATACTGAACAGATGCGAGCCTGACTGACATTTTCTAGTAAGCTGTTGAGATGTAAGCATGCATGTCTGTGCAGTCTGTCAGTTAATCAGTTTGTCTGAACTGCTGCTATCCATCCTGATCTGTTTCTTTGTAATAAAGCATACAAACAAACTACCCTGCCTGTTTGTCTTTAACGAGAAATAAGACAAGTGACAGGGAGTGCTCCCCAAAAAGTAAACATGTCGATTGTGAGTCCTCAGCAACAAGTAAACATGTCAGTGGTGAGTGCTCCACAAGTATACCAGTCGATGATGAGTGCTCCGCAATAAATAAACATATGAATGGTGAGTGCTTCACAACAAATATGCACATTGATGGTGAGTGCTCCACAACAAATGAACATGTCGATGGGTGCATGCTCTACAGCGAGTATACCTGTCGATGATGAGTGCTGTGCAATAAATAGGAATGGTGAGTACTTCACAACAAATATACATGTTGATGGTGAGTGCTCCACAACAAATAAACATGTTGATGGTGCGTGCTCCACAACAAGTAAATATGTCTATGGTGAGTGTTCCAGAACAAGTAAACATGTCATTGGTGAGTGCTTCACAACAAGTAAACATGTCATTGGTGAGTGCTCTGCAACAAGTAAACATGTCAATGGTGAGTGCTCCACAACAAGTAAACATGTCATTGGTGAGTGCTCCACAACAAGTAAACATGCCATTGGTGAGTGCTCTGCAACAAGTAAACATGTCAATGGTGAGTGCTCCACAACAAGTAAACATGTCAATGGTGAGTGTTCCACAATAAGTAAACATGTCGATGGTGAGTGCTCCACAACAAATAAACATGTCAATGGGAAGTGTTTCACAACAAGTGAACATGTCACAAGGATGTCAGAAGTGATTATAGAAAATGCCACTTTATGCATTACATCTTACCTCCTTCCAACCATAAACAAAGGAAAAGTAATAGTCTGCTGTCTATAAGATTAGTTAAAAGATGTTAAGGATGCAATATTAAAAAAAGATGAAAAAAGTAATCTATGTCTGCATTTTAGCTTGCTTCAGCTTAAATTATTTCTATTATATGTGCTTGGAAGATATGATAACTTTTTTTACAGATATGTTTGAATTTGCTAGATTGAATGGTTTTGGTTGAGTTTTATGGATGGAGTATTTAATGCCTACACACACACACACACACACACACACACACACACACACACACACAAACTATCACAGACAGACTGATAGACATATACACAATGCATATACACACAAACAAGCACACATGCACGTATACACAGACACAAACACACATATATATATATATATATATATATATATAGATTCACTTTATAATCTTGAAATACTGAAATATCGAATTTCAGTATCTCAAGACTATAAAGCCGAAAACTCACAAACCCAAAAACCAAAACCGCAAAATTCAAAACCGCGAACATCAACAAAACACTACACCACACATACAAACACAAATGCACCCACCTCCTGACACTACAACAAAGCAAATCAAACACACATTAACACAACAAAACAAACACACACCTACCCTTCCTATAAGCAGTGGGGCAAGGCCCCCTGCAGCCCCCATGTGGGGTCTGCTCCCCCCCACACCCCAGCTACTTATATATACTAACTCCGAGGCCTCACTAAACACCAAAAGACAGAAAACTCATCACCACATATTTTACACCCCCCCCTTGCACAAACACACATCACATACATACAAACACCACCACTCTCAACACTGACACATTCACACTTTAACCTACCTACCCTAACCCACACCTAACACTTCCTAACACACTTAGATACACACAAACCTTCCACAAAACCCTTAAAAAGCATAACACTTACCTAACGTGCTAGCAGTACTGTGGGATCGACAATTTCAGGTTCGATATTCTGCAGTTTCACACAGCAGCAGATTCAGCAATTTGGTCTAGAAATACTGAAATTCGACATTTCAATATTTCAAGATTCCAAAGGGAACACACACACACACACACACACACAAGCCCAATAGTTACAGCCACTTTCGTGATCTTCTACACCTCAAATGTCTCAGTGATAAAATGAAAGAACAATACATACACTGCAAAACAATGCATCTCTCACTCCACCCAAAATAATTCTCAACTATCCCTGAGCTTGTAGAATGTCTTTGGTTTTGCCTCAGATCTTTGCTCTGGCCATTGAAGCACTTTTGAATTTTCTTGCTTCCTGTTCATAGAAAAAGCATGTGGATGCAAAACATCTTGTTGTATTAACTTTTTAAGTGAATTTGGGTAATATTTAAAACTGTCCCTGAATCTGGATCTATGTTAACCACATTAATGTTGGCTTTTACCAGAATCAATGTGGAAAGAAATTAATTATGGACATGGTCTCTCTCTCCCTTTGTCTCTATCACACACCCACATACACACACACGTGCGCGCACATATGGACACATCTTTCTAATGTAGTTAACTGCATTAGTTTTGTTTTCCCATGCTTACCATAAATGGCTTTTAAGTGGCACAAATAGCCAGGGAAAGTGAAACAGAAGCTTGTAACTACTTACTGCAGTTACTTTTCTTATTTTTTTAAATGTTTAAATGTATTTATTTGTTTGTTTATTTATCTAACAGACACATAGAAAATGAGAGCTAAAACAATATGGTGGACTTTTTTTCATGCTTCATAGCACTTCAGTATGCTGCCATGAGGTTTCAATGTCTTGCTGGGCTCTCCCTGTATAATAATACCCTGCTGGCAAATGTGTGTTCTTCAACAGGGTTTTCTGTTGCAGATCTTCCCTTTATCTAAGGGATAATAATGCCCCACACCCAGACTGACTGGACTATAAAATGGTATGTTAAGTTGTCTATCTCGCCTTCATTCTTGCTGGTTGGGTTTGGAGCCGATCCTCGGCTCCGACTCGGCCATCTTCAAAAGCTCAAGAGCTGCCTACTGGCTCGAGGCCCTCCTATATCCCATGATGCCTGGCGCTAGATACCCAGATCTCATTTGCTGCTTCTGCTGTGAGGTTGCTTTTGCTGGCTCAGGTCATATTTTTCCATTTTGTTGTTAGTATATATATATATATATATATATATATATATATATATATATATATATATATATATACAAATTTATATTGTAGTTAGTATTTACAATAGTTAGTAGTTATAGTAGTTATAGTTATCTATTTGTAATTTAGTATCCTTCCTTGGAAACTCATTTTTTGTTACAGAGTCCCCCCCCCCCCTGCCTTTTGTTTTCTTCAAGGTAGCCATTTTTAGTTAGAGGCTAATCCTTGTTCTTCATATTTATGTAGTAGTTTGTTTTATTAGAAATTGTTGTAGTTCAGTAGGCTTATTTACCTTTTCTTAGATAATAGGTGTGTGTGCTGTTAGGGTGTGGTAACATGTTGAGTGCGTGTGTTTTTTACTAGTTACCTACTTCCCTTCTGTTGCCTTTTCTCTGTGATTGGTATTTCCTTTTTACAGGAATGTCTAAAGATACGAAAGTATCTGGATTCAAGAAGTGTGACTCATGCTGTCAGAAGATGTCACTGACAGATGGTCACACTTCTTGTGTCTACTGTTTGGGCGCCCTACACCTGCAGGACTCCTGTTTGGTGTGCCACGCCTTTAGTCCAAGAGTCCTGCAGGATCGTAGGAATAAACTAATCCTTAGGGGTTTGCTCAAACCTGAAGGATCACCAGCTAAGGCTCAGCCAGTTAAACTCTCTAAGCCAACTAAGCCATTGGCTCCCAGTTCAGAGCCATTGTTGGGTGTGGCGTCTGCTTCAAATTCAGTTCCGGCTGGAACCAAAGTATCTGTCTCCCAGTCGACCCCGACTCTGGTGTCGAAACCATCAGGGAGCCGAAAATGCTCTAGATCTCCATCCCTGGATTCAATACACTCAGCTCCGGGGTCGCCTCTGTTACAGTCGGAGCAAAGTCACCGATCCCACTCTTCTCGGTCTTCTAGACTATCTGACCACAATTTGGAGAGAGTGGTGAGCAGGCTTCTAAAATCGCAGGCCCTGGCTAAAATGTTATCCAGCCCCCCTCATCAGGGGTTGGCTCAGCCTGTCTCTGCAGTACTTCCTCCCTCGACTCACCCCTTGAGTTTGGAGCCGGAGCTTGTTGGGGTTCAGAGCGTGGAACCGTCGGCGCCGATACCTACCATTTTGGTTCCATCATCGGCTCCGATCGCTTCCATGGTGCCATCCTTGGAGGGATCTGGGTGCTGGGACTCCCTTGTCGGCTCCGAGGGGGCGAGTGACATCGGACTCTTGTCCGACCCCGTTCTCCCTCTCGGAGCTTCAACGCAGGTGAGTTCGGCTCCTACATCGGCTTCGGAGCCATCTCTCTTGGTGCCTGGAAGGATTCCGGTCACTTCAGAGCCAGAGCCTTCTCCGCTATCGGGAAGGGGTGCCTTCGAGGTCATGAGGAGTGTGCTGACCTCTGAGTCAGCCCCACGATCAGCCTCATCGGCTCCTCCACCCAAGGTGCCTGCGTCTGCCTCTGCCCCTCCTCCAGACTCCAAGCATAGGGAATAAGCGCTCCAGGGCACCCCATTGGGTATATCTTCCTCTTCCGAGGCCTCCCCTGATCATTCAGAGGAGCCCCCTCGAAAGAGGAAATGCAAGAGGAAGCATGTTGACTACCCTGAGTCTGTCACTTCAGATACTGACTTAAAGGATTCGGAAGGGTCCCCAAGATCCCCCTCTGAAGATGTCTCTTTCTCAGACATCCTTGAGATTCTTAGGCAGAGGGGGAACTGGACTACCCTTAACCCTTCCGAGGATGAGTCGGTATTCCTGGATGCATTTGGTTCCCAACCCTCCACCTCCTGGGTGTCTCAGCCTTTCAATCCACTGATGTCGGTGGTGGCTCGGAAGGCGTGGTCAGCCCCAGACACAGTGGAACCAACCCCCCAAAGACCCACAAAATTTATTACTGCACCACAGGACAAGCAATTTCTGACAAAGGGTGTTCCCGTTGATGCCATGGTGGTAGCAGCGGCCACAAAAATGGAGTTGGCTGAAACTTCTTCGTCTGTCCATCCCCCTAATAAGGAATCTAGGATGATGGACAGATACAGGAAGCAGATGTTTTCCTCAGCGACCTTCTCCATGAAGTCGCTGAACTACTTGTGCCACTTTACCCACCTTCAAAGGGATCTCCTTAAAGAGCTAGGAGATACCCTTCAAGATCCATCAGCTGTGAGGGCCCAGGCTAAGGTTGCTTCCCAGCTGGCGACTCTTAATTCGGTAGTAAACTCCTCCATGCCTCTCATCTCTTATGCAGCTGATGGTGCGAGTAGGGCCACAGGTACAGGCGTGGCCTTGAGGAGGCATGCTTGGATGTGGCTATGTAACTTTGCGGAACCCTTCAGGGTATCTTTCACCAACACCCCCTTTGATGGTTCTGCTCTTTTTGGACCACAGGTGAAGGATACCCTTACCAGGTGTGAACAGGAAGGCAAGACTCTCTCTGCTGTCGGAGTCTGTTTTTCTAATCTTTCTAGACCGTATCCCAAAGGTCAGAAGAGTGGGAAGATGTGGTTCCAGAAAACCCAGGGAGCCATGCCTGACACACGTGGTGAGTTTCCCTCCAGGGGCAGAGGAGGGAACAACAATAGATTCCACCCTCAGGGTAGAGGGGGTCCGCAAAATCAGGGCAACAGAGAAGCTTTCTCTGACAAGCCTTTCCAGCATCCCTGAGGTGCTGCCCAGCTGTCCACCTTTGGAGGCAGTCGGGGGAAGATTGTCGCTTTAGCCAAAAGCCTGGCAAAGTATAACACAAGACAAATGGGTACTGTTTATCATATCCGGAGGCTACAAAATCCCCTTCTTTTTCACCCCTTACATTCCCAACAAATCCCTTCCAGATGTTCCACCCAATCTAACGGATCAAGCAGTTCAAGAAATATTAAAACTGCTAAGAAAAAGAGCCATCCAGCCAGTCCCAGCAGACCAGCAAGGATCCGGAATTTACTCAAGGTTCTTTTTGGTACCAAAAAAGACAGGGGACTGGAGACCTATTCTGGATCTCAGCAGACTGAACAGGTTTGTTCAAAGAACGAAGTTCCAGATGGTTACACTACAGTCCATTTTACCCTTTCTGGGTCAGGACAATTGGATGTGCTCCATAGATCTTCAGAATGCATACTACCATATCAAAATGGACAGACAATCTAGAAGATTCCTCCGCTTATGGCTGGGAGCCAGTCATTATCAGTTCAGAGCTCTGCCCTTTGGTCTCACCACAGCCCCCCAGGGTGTTCACCAAATGTTTGGCAGTAGTTACCGCTCACCTGAGATGGCAAGGATTCCAGGTGTTTCCATATCTAGACGACTGGCTCCTTACTGCTACCACCAGGCATCACCTGCTGCGAACCAGAGACTACACCATCCAAACTTGTTCCAAACTAGGCATCACAATAAATTTCGAAAAGTCTGCTTTGTCGCCTTGTCAATCTATTACCTTTATAGGCGTAAACTTAAATACAAAGGACATGTCAGCAAAACTTCCATTAGACAGAATCTTAGACATTCGCCGACATGTGCAGGTCCTATTAGGATGCAAGAAAATTCAGGCCAGATTCGTCCTAAAAACTTTGGGTCTCATGGCAGCAGCTATCATACTAATCCCCCTTGCTTGTTTTCACATGAGGATTCTTCAGTGGATGCTGTTCACCCGATGGTCTTTCCAGCAACTTCCAATGTCTCACCTGATAATGATCACACAGACATGCAAAAACCAACTTGCTTGGTGGATGGCTTCCCCATCAGTACCCCAGGGCAGACCATTTGCTCTTCCTCCCCCAGTGGTTACGGTGACCACGGATGCCTCCCTGATCAGGTGGGGGGGGCATTTTCAGGGCAGAACAGTCCAAGGCACCTGGCAGCTTCAGGAGTACCATCTGTATATCAATGTCTTGGACATGAGGGCCGTGCTTTTGGCATTGCAAGCTCTTCAGAACTCTCTTCCCACTGGGACCATTGCAATTCAAACAGACAATATGTTGGTAGTGTGGTACATCAACAAGCAGGGTGGAACCAAGTCTTATCCCCTATGTCGAGAAGCACTCAGACTCTGGCAGTGGGTGATCTCTTCCCAATGGTTTCTGATAGCAGTGCACATCCCTGGGAAGACCAACGTTATAGTGGACAGGCTGAGAAGAGCAATTCTCATGCCTCACGAGTGGTCTCTCAATCAGACAGTGGTGGACCAAATCTTCCGCAAATGGGGTCAGCCTTGCTGCAACCTTTTTGCCACCCCCTTCAACAGCAAGTGCAACAATTTCTTCTCTCTTCTCCCTCTTCCTGGACACTCCCCCAGAGATGCTCTAGTTCACGATTGGCCTCAGGGACTTTATGCATTCCCTCCGTTTCCCCTGATTCCCAAACTAATACAGAAAGCTACCATATTGGGATGCAAGATGATCCTCATTGCCCCTTACTGGCCTCGACAAATTTGGTTCCGGTTCCTGCATCATCAACTTCTGGAGCAGCCCTGGACACTGGACACAGTTCCAGACCTCTTGATCCATCAATCGGGCGGGCTGCACTAATCCCTTCAATCTCTCCAGCTCACTGCTTGGTTGCTCCATTTCCGACCTTAGCCAGGCTTCCGAACATCTCCCACTCGGTGCGTAAAATCATCTTATCATCGCATAAGTCTACCACTAGAAAGACTTATGCTAGTAAGTGGAAACGTTTCTCTTTCTGGGCAGAGGCTAGAAATATAGATCCCTTTTCAGCCCCTGTGCACCATATTTTGGATTTTTTTAGCGGAACTTTTTCATGCTGGATCTTCTTCTGCCACTATTAGAGTTCAATTAGCTACAATTTCTAACTTTCATACAGGCCTATCAGATACTAGTATTATGTCCCATAAGCTTTGTAAAGCTTTTCTTAAAGGGACTACTTTAATCAGGCCCCCAGTGAGAGATCCCCCGCCTCCGTGGGATCTAAATTTGATTTTAGCTTCCCTAATATTGCCCACCTTTGAACCTGCAGCTTCTTGTTCTTTGAAGTTTCTTTCTTGGAAAACCCATCTTTTGGTTGCAATTACTTCAGCCAGAAGAGTTTCTGAACTTCAGGCTCTTTGTGTTCGCCCTTCTTATCTAGTTTTCCACAAGGATAGAGTTTCTCTCAGGACTAATCCTTCCTTCCTTCCAAAGGTTTCTTCTGAGATTAATTTGAATCAGTCTATTGATCTCCCTATGTTTTTTCCAAACTATTCCAACAAGGTGGAGTACAAGTTGCATCAGTTGGATGTTCATAGACAGTTATGTTTTTACTTGCATAGAATTAAGCAAATCAGAAAATCAGACCAGCTGTTCCTGTCCTATGCTGAGGGTAAACAAGGTCTACCAGTATCGAAAGTAACTTTATCCAGGTGGTTGACGTCTATTATTACTTTGGTATATCAGCTAAGGAATAAAGAGCTTCCTGCTAAACCAAAAGGTCACTCCACTAGAGCTCTAGCTGCCTCAGTGGCTTTTCAGGCAAGATTGCCAATGGAAACTATTTGAGCGGCAGCTACATGGGCCAATCCTCATACCTTTATTTCACATTATAAGCTAGCCGTGGTCTCCAGGAGCAGAGCTGATTTTGGTTCCACTGTTCTGAAGAGTCTGTTCCGATGAGCCATCCAGGAATGAGGTGCGAGGGATGCTGTCCCAACCAGCAAGAATGAAGGCGAGATAGACAACTTAACATTAAGAAGTTATGTACCTACCATAACGTTCCATGTTAGTTGTCTTCTTCTCGCCTTCTTTCTTGTGTCCCACCCTCCATCCCCCTATCCTAGTAGACTGAGAAGAGTTCCTTATGTTTTTTTTCACTGGCTGAGTCTTCTCTGGCTATTCCTTTCTGACTAGTAGTCTCTCCAGTAAGATTTATGCATTCTAGGATAGGATTCCTGTATTATTATGTCTGCAGTTAGACTTACCAAATTAGATCTGGGTATCTAGCGCCAGGCATCATGGGATATCAGGGGGCCTCGAGCCAGTAGGCAGCTCTCGAGCTTTTGAAGATAGCCAACCAGCAAGAAAGAAGGCGAGAAGAAGACAACTAACATGGAAAGTTATGGTAGGTACATAACTTCTTATTACTTCTTGTGATTCTTCATTCCTGAATGTTTTGATTTGGGCTAAAACCACCTAGATACTTTTCTAATACAACTATTATTACTATTTTAGATGCAGTTTTCATTCAGTCAGATGTTCAAAGGTCATATTGTGTTATCATACCCCCATTTGGAAATTCAAACCAATCAGGTCATTAAGGCTAATATATTTCACGATGTAATTATTATCTGTTAGATATCTCTTTCAAAAATTTTATCTGGCAGATTAGGATCATATTGTTCTCAGGCACTTGAATTGTTTGAGTATCAGTAACATACTGCTTCCTAAGAAAGATAGTCATGATTTTTTGAGAGACTTGGCCAAATTGTAAATGATAGCCTTTCCACAGTACATTCTAAAATTTAACGTAGAGATAAACTACATTGGTAGAATAATGCTATTGCTAAAATACCAACAAACCGAAAAAACAAGACAGCAAAAAACAAACAATTGAAAAGGAACTCCAGCGGCTACAGGCAGAATACTTTATACGTAAAAGAGTTTATTATAAAACTCGACACGTTTTTCGTCACTCTTGTAGAGTAACTTCTTCAGAAATAAAGACTAATTACAAAGTAACAGTTTAAAAACCTGGCACACATCATCACATGATATTGTGGGCCTATCAGCTCTGCATCACATTTAAACACATACAGCATTAAATGTGTCAACTACGGAACAAATTAAAAATGCACAGTAATATAAAAAGTCATATAAGAATATGAGTATCAACTAAAGAAATAATAATAATAATAATAATTCAAATGCGCCTCTTTTAACAAGTTTAACCACCAATTTACATTCGGACTGATACAGTAACAAACGTATGTAAACATTGTACAAAAGATCCCTACAGACCTTTAAAACCTTGTCCTAGATAGAAGAAGCAGGTATAAAATGTTTATTGTCATCTATTTAAACTTTTTAACTTTAGTAGGCAGGAAGTATTACAATTTTCATTCAAACCTGGGTAAGAGAAAGCGTCCAAGGCTAGTTGCCATTCTAGTTCGCGTTCCTCAAGCAATAAACTACTAGGTCCTCCTCTAGTATCAGGCACTATCTGATCAATAGCTTGGAAATGAAATGTATGGCTATTGCTTAAAGACGAGTGCCTAGCTAAAGCATTTTCACTTTTGTTTTTATCTATAGCATAAGTGTGCTCGCAAATCCTTTCACGAAACTTCCGGTCAGTTTTACTGACGTAAAACGCCGGACAGCTGTTACACTTTGCTATGTATATTATTCCGTTGGAGTCACAATTCAGTTTATGTTTAATAGAGTTCTTGCTGTTGTTACCCACTACAAATGAGCTACTAATCCTAATGTTCTTACACATCCTACATGCTCCACATGTAAACATGCCAACAGGTCTCCCACTAGGTTTAATGGTCTTACTTTCTAGGAGGTTTTTCAAGTTAGACCCCCTTCTATAAACTATTTTAGGTAAATTACCTAATCTATCGAATATTAGATTGTCCTTATACAAGAAAGTCCAGTTTTTATATAAAATCATCTTAACCTGTTCACTATCATTATTAAAGTTGTGGTTCACTGAGATATTTCACCAACTGCAGCATTTTATGATACAGAAAAACTAATACTCTTTCAAGGAGGTAGCTATGCTATTTATTGCTTCTGACTGGATCATTTGAGGCTTTATTGGCAAGGCAAAACTCTCCCCTCAAAAGTCTTTAACAAAAACAGGGAAGAGAAAGAGATAGCACATACTGCCTAGCATGTGGAAGCCATGCTTAGTGAGAAAACGCTAACACTTTTTGAGAGAGTCATATGTTTGACCAGCACATACTACAAGGGGTGTTATAATCTATTATGACTTTGGTAATAAAGGAGAAAAGGGGAATAATGAGCTTCCTACTGAAGTGTTGGCTATCAAAATGCCAACTGCCAGCACTCTGAAAAAAATCTAGGAGAAGAGCAAATCTTGAACATCACTCATCTCCTTTAAACTTCTTTTTTGATGGGGAAATGCCCCACTGCACACCCCACACTCAACTTTTATATATACTAACCCTGAGATCACTATATGTCAGAGAAAAGGAAATATTCTTAGAAAAGGCCATCTCAGACTTGATATATGTGAGTCCACTTTTTCAGCCATTCCATGTGTGTTTTGGGAGGTGGTCTAATGGGTCTCAACATTTCAAATGTTTACTGGAATAATGATTTCCTTTGACCTAGAAGATATAGACCTAGTAATAGAAAGACTTTCTAACAACAGTACATACATGATGGTCAAATGTCAGTTCATTATCTAGGTAAGTTCCCAGGTCCCTAATGACTGTTTCAGTTGGAGAGGTTCAGCTACATGATAGGTGGATGCATGTTTACCAAAAGATACAATGCTACATTTCTTAGCATTTAGCTTTAGCTTTAGGTCATAGTCCTGGCATCACTTATTTGTATGTGTTAGATGTTCCTGGGGAACGTGGGAGTCAGTTGGATATTGTATAACAGCTCCGAGTTTCCAGTCATACAGGCCCATGATATCATCTTAGACACCACAGAATTAAATACAGAATAAGTTTGTCCACAAAACTGATTTCTTGGGGGACTCCACTGCTAGCTATTTTTTTACAAGACAGTATGTGCCCCCAGACACTAACTGCAGGTGCATTGTTAGTAAGCTAATTTTCTATCCAGTGGGGTATATATAGGATAATATTTAGTTTGATTAACTTGTCAATGATAGCAGAATGTATGACGGTGTCAAAGGACTTTGCCACGTTAAGGTAGGTAGTGTGTATAAAGTTATCTTCATCCAAAGCAAAGGCAACATGTTCAAAGAAGTCTACTAGGTTTAGAAGATAGGATCTACCTTTAGTTTGGGGACTGCTGACTGTCAAAGTGTTACTTTAAAAGCTCCACTAAAATTCACTCCATTACTTTTCAGATAAAGCTAATTATACTTATTAGTCTGTAGTTCTCTGGGTCAGTGGTGTGTCCTCCTTTATGAAATAGGAGGACCACAGTTATTTTCCACACCTTAGATACAAATTCAGTTGAGAGGCAGAAGTTAAGTAGATTTAACAACGAATCAGTAATGCTGTGCTTGGTGTTGATAAAGAAACAACTTGGCATAATTTCTGGACCCATACCACTTGTGTTCTTGGCCTTAGAGAGTGTCCTCAGGGATTGCTCTGAGTTAATTTGAAAGTACATGGTAATATGCAGGGGAAATAAGGTATAGAATATGATCTAAAATGTCTCAGCTAATATGTTGTTTATGTCCTCCGGGACTGAGTATGTGTTACTGTTGCATATCAGCTCAGCAAAGTATTTAGGTTTTGCGTATAAGGTTTGCAAAATAGTAAAAAGACTTTACTGTTATCCTTTATGGAAGTGGCAATGTTCAGATCATAGTTATCCTTATAATATTGTACTTTTCTTCTAAGTTCTTGTTGGCCTTTTGAGTTCATTTTTGTAGATTATTGTAACTCTATCTCTTCTTGTAGTTTGTTTATGCTAGTTTTCCACTAGAAGGGTTTGTTCTGATTGTAGCATTCTATACCTGATGGATGATGACCAATGCCTCTGTGTAAGCAAAGAGGTGAGAAAAGAAACTGTCTGTGAAGACAGCAGCATGTGATTCTGTGTCACTGAGGGAAGGGTGGTGCTTAAATTTTATCTAGTCATCCACTAAATGCAACTGATTTGCCCTTTAGCAGTCTCTGAATATTGTACAGTTTGAGGATATATCTGTTTTTACCTTCATACTATCAAATTCTGAGTGGCTGTCAGATTTGCCAAGTGATATGGAAAATACTGGTGTAGAGCATTGTAAGGTCATATTTATGATAATTATATTCAATATTTCTGAACCACTAGCTGAGACTTGAATTAATTGGCCATACAAGAAAACACTTAAGAAATCTAAGAAGTGCTGTGCATGCTTATTTGCAGTTATACAGGTTTCACAGTTTATGGATTGATAGTTGAAATTTCCTAGGAAAATGTTTGGTTAAATGGAAAGAGACTCTCATTTGTTTAGATATGCCTTGTGAGTCTTAGGAATACTGATCTGACACCACCGTCAACAAAGCTGTTCCTGGAGGTGGGTCTAAATGAATGTTAGGCATTGAAACCAGGTGCTGAAGGGATACTATCACTACACTAGAACCATGTTTCAGTAACAATACTTATCTCTACATTTTTGGTAGTCAGAAAGGCTTGTAGGGGATACAACTTCTTATGTAGTCTTCTAGAGATGAGCACTACTAGTTTCAGATTTTGTTTGACATTGGTGTATAGTTTTGCGGAGAATGACCTTGCCTAAGAAAAGTACTATGGAGATGGAGAACGTTTTGGACAATACATGAAAGCCATGAGAACAGAGGTGCAGTACATCCCTAAAAATAGCAAGCAGATCTGTCAATCATCTCACCCTATGCTGATACAACATATATTGGTCTCACTCAGAATGACACCAGTAAGTAAGCCTATTGTTGTCCATTATTTTTTGTTTGTATCATGCCATCATTATTGATGAGGGTATGATGCTGCTAAAGACAAGTTTCAAATCCAGCTTCTTTCACACATTCTGAAAACTCTGCCAAGTCTGTTGTCATATGATCAAAAATGTGTGACTAAAGTTATTCACTTCCACACATACAAGGATAACACTGTATGTGTACATGAGGTGAATGATATGAGGGCTTCCATGAGTTGGTGAATCCAGGTAACATGAGATATACCTTACTGTCTCTCTTTCCTTGCTCATTTACATGAGTCATGCATCCGTGTGTCTCACTATGGAGTCACCTATGATCTGGATGGTACCACATGTATTGATACAGACATATTACTCTTAGGGCATTGCTTTCCTAAGTTACACCTATTGTGTTTTATATCGTATGTTGTTGTTATAAGTTTTGTTTGCTTAATTCTATTTGTGTTTTGTTGTATTATACAGTGTCTAGGTTTAGCAGTTTTAGCATAAGGGGACTTATGTCAAGAAATGGCACAGTCCATAGATCCCAGAATGCAATGATTCCACAGCAGTTATTTTTTATTTATCTATTTAAAATTTGACTACAAGTAGAGCACTGAACCATAAGGACCTCTTTCTGACTTTGTCTAGTTGCATCATACTAATGATATTAGGAATAATTTGAAATATATAAATATTTAACAGAGTCTCCACCTATAGACTAGGAAACCTACACCACCACTAGTGCACAACCACAGAGATTCATGGACGTTGTCAGTACAAATGCCCCAGATCAATTAGTCAGAGTACTCTTTAGGGTGAATAACATCCTGGCTCTTGTCCTTATTAATATGGGAACATCTTCCACCATCTCTTGTGTAACTTCATCAGTTGTTAGGTCTAACCATAAAGCAGTCTCCAAAATCAAATTTAAACCAGAGATCCGTTCCATCCAAGGTACCTTTAGAAATGTCTTTAAGACAAACTATCTATACCTAAGTGATACATTGACAAGTGTCAAGTCCAAACCAAACTCTACTGAATATAGAGAAATGTACACCACTACACTACACTAGCATGTAAACACGGCAAACCCAAGAAACAAACCGAAGTAGCAGAATCATAATATCAATAAGTTTTATAACAAAAGAATAAGAATTTTGACCAAAGGTAAAGAGAGTGATTTACAGACTGTTAGAGCCTTTGTTACTGAAATAAACAAATACATCAGGAACGTAATGAAATCCACCAACGCAAAATTTGAGGCTAAAATAACTGCCCAAACAAAAGATAAATCACAAAACATTTTTAAGTTATGTTCATAAATGTAAAAGCATAAAACATCAATATGCTGAGATGATTGTGAATTATGCTACCTACACCGAGGCTGAGGATACAGTGAACTTATTGGCTGATATATTTAACTCTAACTTTACCCCCAAGATATACCTAAAACTGTCTTACCTCCAGCTATCATACAAGTCCAAGTCCCAAAAGTGCTATCAAATGCTTAAAATAGTACATCAATTGATCTTGACAATATCCCTGGATTCATCTTAAATAGCATGACGCATGATTTGGCCACATCTGTAACAACACTGTTCAAGGCCAGCCTCCATACAAGTACTGTACCAAGCAAATGGACAACAGCTACAGTCATTCCCCTGCATAAGGGAGGGCCTTCCACAGACCCAGGCAATTATAGATACATAAATATAACCAGCCTCATATGCAAAGTCATAGAAAGAATTATCATGGAACTAATCAATCAGGACATATGGAAACTATAAGCACTGGACCTGGCTCAGTTTGGACATAGCAAGGACAGATAGCACTTACTTAACCTGGTAGATTTTTTGAAAAGGTTACCAAAGCAATGCATGAAGGCAAAACCATGCATACCACATACCTTGACCTGGACAAAGCTTTTGACAACATTCCCCTCTCAAGCATAGTAGAAAAGTTAAATAAACTAGAAGTAAACTCCTATGTCACCCACTGGATTACCAACTGGATCATAGGCAGGACACAGGAAATCATAATAAGGGACATTACATCCAGAAGGAACTAGTCACCACTGGAATCTTCAAGGGATCTAGCTGGGATATCTCTTGTTTGGCATCTACTTTTCTGAAGTAAAAGCCAATGTCAAGGGACTCTGACTAAGTTTGCAGATGACAGCAAGCTAGGAGTAGTCACTGAATCCACAAATAACTTAGCTGTCCCGCAAGAAGTTTATCCCCCCAAAAAATAACAGGTGCCAAAATCAAGGACTGAAACTAAATGCCAGAAATGTATTATTGTATCATTTGGGAAGTCATCTATCCCAAGGAACTACCACAATAACAATATGCCCCAAAGAGTTAACCTAATTGTTCAGGATTTGGGAACTTATGTGGACAGTGACCATACTTTTGACCAACATGTGTCCATTGTTGTAAGAAAGTCCTTATATATTTCACGGCTTATAAAAATAGGACTGTGTCTAGATCTAGGAAAGTCATTGACCCTCTTTACTCCACCCTCATTAGGCCAATCATTGAATATAATGCCCCTTCGTCATGTATCTATACAGACACATACAACTGGAATGCCCACAGAGATACCTTACTCAAAGGATAAAAGTCCAAAACAAGCTGTTCTACATGGACTAACTCAAAACTGGGTTACTATACTCAGTATCCTCCACAGTGATAAGAGATCACCTGTGTCTGGCAACAAGGCATCCTTCAACCCAATACTGATGGGTTTAATGCACATCAGTAAGTCAAATGTCATCAGAAATACCCAGTCTAGGGATATAAACCTCTTCTTCAACAACAACAGAATGGATTGGAAGTACAGGTATATTTCGCAGAGGATACTGCTGTTCTG